>NC_091121.1:32268436-32568436 GCF_040183065.1 Periplaneta americana
TTATCTTATGCGCATGCGCTGATTGGGTATCTGCTACGGGATTGAAATACAGGGACATCATTTTATTTTTACTTCAATTTTTATTGTACCTGAGTTTTTGAATGTACTTCACTCCCACCCCCTCTACTAGTAAACTTGCAATCGTTTTCCACACAGAGCCAAGGCCGCATATGCAGTACTGAGTTAGTATAGTACGTTCCAGAAATATGTTCACGTTTTCCAGTGACGAAAGAGCTTTCAATATTGAATCATATTTTCGCACAGGTACTGTCGTCCGTTTGCCTACGTCGCATCCTGGTTTACCCCACCTGCTTCTGTTCGCCCCTCCGTAAAGTCTAGTACCTGGGCTGTCTTAGCTCTTTTCTCAAAACATTAATTTCTGTTAGGAATTGGACGTCTACGTAATATTATACAACTGTTTAAAATAAATTAAGTAAAAGGGCCTCGTTAAGTAATTAACTGTCACGTGATTTCCCTCCCCCCTCTTTTTACGACCCTGTGACAAAACCACTTGAACGGACAGTAGATAGTATGTCTGAGTAATTTTATCTTTTCGGATCGGGCAGAAGTGAAGATTGAATTTACAGTACAGTACGTAAGGTACTCTTTTACAGAGCAGGTACAGAATTATTTCAACATGAGTTACTAGTTACGAAGGACAAAACTGGTAATTGGGATTAGGTACAATAGTCTATAGTGCGATAATATGTATATTAGAACTCAAGCCTGTATCGAAATGAACGGCCACCATTAAAAAAAAATGTGTTTAAATATCTATATTATGATTATTTTTCAATTTAACTTCATTCTCTACATTGTACGCTAATGTGCTGTAGACAGTGTAACATACACTGCATAATGAATACGTCCACATGGACAGCTCAGTTCATGAGTAAAAACACTCATTGTTAATACTGTACTGTATTTTGATTAAACAAAAACCTAATGAAAATTATCAAACTCAAAAGCGCGATATTTTCTAGTTTACGTAAATGGATTAACTACTTTTCTTCCCTCCTATACGTAGTAAAGTGATTTGTTTGTATATTACGCCAGTATCATCGAACTCCAGTTGTGGAAGGGGGTTGGAAACGGCGTTGATCCAAAGGTATAGCCAAGTTAGTATTAAAAATGTTAGTAAAAATAAAATGATGTCCCTGTAGAACTGGACGATGATTTTGGAACGCTTTTTCGGATCGTACTAAATCCAGAGATGCTATAACTGTGATCATCTTTGCCTGAGAAGGTGCTGTTTAATTATCGTTTCGCAGGTAATTTGAATGGCAGAAAATAGAATTTCAGTAATTTTATACAGAAAGATAACAACAAATATAGATGGTAAGAATTACGCTAATTTGATGCCGTGTACTGGGAGACTTCTTCATGTAAAAAAGAAAAAAATAGTTTTTTTTTGTTATTCGTGTGCTTTATTTATTATACTTTTAATCAGAGTTGCATATTGTAAATGTAATTAACTATTTCAATACACAAATACTTTACATTCTCTTTCCTTTCGGAGAAAATTTAGATTAAATCTCTAGTTTTATTATTCGTCTTCACTAACACTTTCCATCTTAACTTCATTGAACAGTCTATCTTGTCTTTCTTCAGTATCCAGGTGACGGTGAGCTTATGTGGAGGATGGCGTATGCAGTTACGTAGATTGACGAATGCGGTTCACAAGCGTGCGGCCAGGTGTATCGAAGCGGACGGCGACATTTTTGAAAATGTCTTGTAAACTCTCTAAAACTGTACATTAGGATGCAAAATTGAACTGCATAGAATCAAGTCGGTGGAAGTGGTGTGATTTGTAATAGTTTTTGTGATAATTGCGTAATACTAATGTAATTTTCTAGTTAAATTGAAAAAGATGTTTCTACGAAGCAACTAAGGAGTTCACAACACACTTTTAGCTTCAGACCACTAGCCAATTAAAGAAACGATATTTCTGAATGTTTCAGTTTGTACTTGTAACATTCTTTACCTTCAAACTAAAGAAAAAAACATATTTTACAAAGCTTCAAATTATTGTAGGGGAGAGTCGGGTAGTATCGGACATCGGGTAATATCGGACAGTGAGTTTCTTTCATCTACCACACGATGATAGTACCTGATTGACATGGTTACGTTTCTGTGATGTCGCATAGAGAAACGTAACCATGTCATTCAGGTACTACCATATGGTGGTAGATGAAAGAAACGCACTGTCCGATACTACCCAATGTCCGATACTACCCGACTCTCCCCTAACTCTGTAAATGAGAATAGGACATTTGTTTCTATCACAGCTTTTGCTCAAAATTTCTTCAGAAATTAGCTGCGTAAGTGGCGGTAAATCCTCGTGAATCGCTCTGTGTACATAAAACTAAAATGAACGTGTTAAATATTTAATCAAAACAGAAATATAAATTAAAGGATTTACTCCCGTAAGAGCAAACGCTCGTGGTCGAGGGTTCAAAAACCCCACTGCAGATAAGCAGAAAGAAGAAGAGAAAATAAACAAATTAATATAAGCAATAAAATACACAGATTACAAAAATAAGAGCCTAAATAATAAAAACCAATCACAATTAAAATGTTTATAACCAATATTCACAAATATATAAAAGTGATATTTAGAAGTAAATTATCTAACCCTATGTTACAATAAGTTCACTTAATAATTTATTTAATTTTCAGTTTAAATTTAATCGTACTTATATTAACTAAACATGGTACTGAGAAATTAATTTCTTGTATAGTTTTAAGCCATAGTTGAAGCCAAGTGTCATACCAGCAGCCGTTGAAATTTTGGATGCTGTGAAATGAAATAATATGTTTCTTCTTGTATTGAAATTATGCCAGTATGTAACAGAGGTTTCTGTGAAAATAAATTAATATTTTATGCTCGACCATGCCGAAATGTAGTAATTATACACCTGGTAGTAGCCCTTTAATGCGCCTCATTAAAGTACACGTATTCATTATAGTTCAGTTGTTCAGCCAATGAGAAATCACCATTGTACCATTATAAAACCGCAAGTATCGATTATTCTCGGATATGCAATCGAAAGTCAATTAGCGAAACGTCACGGAGGCTGGAAATCCAATAATGTCGCAGAAAGTTATGTTCTGCTACTATAATAATTAGCGTTAATTGTAAATAATATTCAAATAAATTCAATTTGTCATCTCGTTTTTCAATTCTAAATCAATTTCCAGCTTATATCAATATTAATGTTCATGTTATTCTCTAGATTAAATCAAGGTCAATGACATTCGTGCCTCGGTAAAATCAATACTTTCGCATCTGCGCACATCTCACAATTTAGAAGGTCAGTTCCACTCTTCACTTATATAACCTTAAAATGAATACTTATGAATAATTTTAAGTTAGAAATATGGTCGAGCATAAGAAGTCGTATGAAACTTGTCTATAATGGTAATTAAAACGCTCGTATGAAAATTATGAAACTCGCTTGCGCTCATTTCATAAACATACATACTCGCGTCTTAATTAATATTATGGGCTCGTTGCATAATGTACTATTATAACTTTTATATAAGTCTACAATTAAAGAAAAAAGCCTAAAATGCATGTATAATACTGATGTAATCGAGGATTCAAGGTCATATGCGCATCTCAGATATTGGAAAGAGGAACTCGTATTCCGAAGTTGCGATCTGCCGTGGTTTGGAATCACTTTTGTATTTTTTCCAAAGTTTTCGCAAATTATAAGGCGAATGTAAGATAATCTCATGGAAAACTCTCAGACGTATCTCTCCAAATATCACGTCATATCTAATTCCAATTACAGTAACAACATTGCGGTTAACATAGGTCGTTATGAAATAGATCAAAACATTATTGAATGCAATCTCATCGGAAATGGGAGAAGGCAGACGGCTTTAAGAACGATCGACATTTATAATTCCAATGTGATAAAACTGACATTAAATCGACCTCGTGCTGATGATGAGTTGACGATCCTGATGGTATTCCACTGAAACACTGCTGCTGATCTGTAGGTCGGCTGTCAGATTCTTATCAGGACAGCAGGATTAATACCCTAGCAAAGCCCGTCGTGCCAATGACTGATCCATTATAACTGCGAGCAAAGTTTATGTGGTGTATCTCTACTATTCTCATGTCAGCCATGTCTCATGTCTCATTATCAGCCCTGTCAATTTCTCTTTGGCTCTGAAAAGGTTTTGAGTTAGAAAAGAAGCAATAATAATAATAATAATAATAATAATAATAATAATAATAATAATAATAATAATAATAATAATACTTAATTACTGGCTTTTAAGGAACCCGGAGGTTCATTGCCGAACTCACATAAGCCCGCCATTGGTCCCTATCCTGAGCAAGATTAATCCAGTCTCTACCATAATATCCCACCTCCCTCAAATCCATTTTAATATTATCTTCCATCTACGTCTCGACCTCCCCAAAGGTATTCTTCCCTCCGGTCTCCCAACTAACAACCTATATGCATTTCTAGATTCGCCCATACGTGCTACATGTACTGCCCATCACAAACGTCTGGATTTAATGTTCCTAATTATGTCAAGTGAGGAATACAACGCGTGCAACTCTGCGTTGTTTAACTTTCTCCATTCTCCTGTAACTTCATTCCTCTTAGCCCCAAATATTTTCTTAAGAACGTTATTGTCCACACCTGTGGAGTAACGGTCAGCGCGTCTGGCCGCGAAACCAGGTGGCCCGGGTTCGAATCCCGGTCGGGGAGAGTTACCTGGTTGAGGTTTTTTCCGGGGTTTTCCCTCAACCCAGTACGAGCAAATGCTGGGTAACTTTCGGTGCTGGACCCCGGACTCATTTCACTGGCATTATCACCTTCATATCATTCAGACGCTAAATAACCTAAATGTTAATACAGCGTAAAATAACCCAATAAAATAAAAAAGAACCTTATTCTCAAACATCCTTAATCTCTGTTCCTCTCTCAAAGTGAGAGTCCAAGTTTCACAACCATAAAAAAACCGGTAATATAACTGTTTTATAAATTCTAACTTTCAGATTTTTTGACAGCAGACTAGATGACAAAAGGTTCTCAACTGAATAATAACAGGCATTCCCCATATTTATTCTGCGTTTAATTTCCTTGCGTGTGTCGTTTATATTTGATACTGTTGCTCCAAGATATCTGAATTTTTCCACCTCTTCGAACGATAAATCTCCAGTTTTTTATAATTATAATAATAATATAATAATAATCATCATCATCATCATCCTTCACGAATTAGGCCTCTGTAGACCTGTTTCGGCCCCATCTAGCAGTCTTCTTAAAGGTCTTCCTGGTCGACGATGTCCTCTAGGTTTATATTGCATCATAATTTTTGGGATTCTTGAATTTTCCATTCTTCTTACATGATCTAGCCAATTGAATTTGTATCTGCTGATTTTTTCTTCTACTGACTCTACTTCTAATTGTTCTAAAATTTCTTCATTCCTTTTTCGGTCTAAAAGAGTATATCCTGCTGTTCTCCTGAAAAATTTCATTTCCGTTGCTTTGATTCTGTTCATGTCTTTTTTCTTTAATGTCCAAATCTCGCTTCCGTATAGAAGGGTGGGTAATGCTAGTGTATTATATATTTTTATTCTTGTAGATTTTTGTACTAATTTAGCTTTTAATGTATTGTTTATTATTCCTAGAATTTGTGTAAATTTGGTAATTTTCTTGTTCACATCTTTTTCATTTTGATAAGATATTTCACAACCCAGATAATTGAAATTTTGCACTTGTTCGAGGCATTGGTTATTGTGTATTATCTTACTTCTCACTGGGTCTTGTCCTAAAAATGCCATTACTTTTGATTTTTGTGCTGAAATTTCCATCCCAAAATCTTTTAATATTTCATTTAATGTATACAATCCTCTTTGTAAATTATCCTCTGAATTGGAAATTATGACTTGATCATCGGCATAGAGTAAGGTATTTAATGTTAGAGCACTGGTTATTTTGATTCCTGATGTGTAGATTTGGTTCCATTTTAAAATAATTTCATTTATATAAATATTAAATAAAGTTGGTGATAGTGGACAACCTTGTCGAACTCCATTATTAACTAATTTTCTTTCGGATATACAGTTATTTATTTTGACACTTATTTTGCTGTCCGTGTAGATTTCTATTATATTTTGGAGTGGCAGCCCCACTACTGGACTACCTAACGATAAGGCTAGTAACCTATCTTAGGGAAAACTGCATTACTTTCAAGCCTCAATTTTTTTTTTTTTTTTTTTTTTAGTATCCTCAACACATGTTATAAGATATTTAGTAGGATTTTAAATGAAAAATTAAAAAAACATGCTGAAACTTTCCTTCTGGAGTGTCAAAATGGCTTTAGAAAAGGAAGATATAATAATAATAATATATTTATTTATTTATAAATTGTTTTAGCAGTAGAGTTTTATTACTTATTTATTAATATTTATTTGTGAGCTCCGAAAGTAAACTTGAAGAATTACTTTGTAAAACAGTCGGATAACATTAATAATTTTGGATTTTAAAAAATTGAAGATATCCTTTCTTTTCTAGTAATCGTGTAATTTTATTGTAATACTCGTATAATCGCAGTTCCACAGTAGAAATAGAAATGTTAGCTGCATGGAAAAGGACCAGGTAATATGAAGGCAAATGTGGCATGAATCTGTTTCGCTCTTATGACGTTTGCTGTGTAAATGCACTCTCGAGTATTGGACAAGTTTCTCACAGGCGTAGGAGGGCCCTGGGGCCCCCACTCACTCCTACGCGAGCGCAGCGCCGCCTAGGGGGAGGAGGAGGAGGTACAGAGTTGTAACACCTCAGCGCTACACTGCACGATATTTATCTTCGTCATCATAATGCGTCCTTCTGGCTGAGATGTTCTGTGTTGCCAATCTCACGCTTAGCTTAGGCACAGCTTTTGTGTAATTATAAATTCCGCCTCTCCACTTCTGTGATTTGGCGCTGAATATTACAGAACATTGCTTCAAGCTTACGAGACCATGAATTATGAATTTCCAATTTGCACACTGGCGATTATTAAAAAAAAAGCAGCTATTTCTTCTTCTATGTTTAAAAGGATTCTCTCACATGGCTCCATTTCCTGTTTTATACAGATATAGCCTGCAAATAGAATTGTCGATCTTCCTTTGAGTTGCGTGAATTTGCAAGTCGATTTTACGCCAGTACCACAAATATCATTCGAATGTGAGCAGCAAATCAATTCAATCAGTGAGGTAAAGTCACTTAGGTCAGATAGTAAGATCTATCTATCAGATTGTCCACGCCTGTGGAGTAACGGTTAGTGCGTCCAGCCGCGAAACCAGGTGGCCCGGGTTCGATTCCCGGTCGGGGCATGATACCTGGTTGAGGTTTTTCCGGGGTTTTCCCTCAACCCAATATGAGCAAATGCTGGGTAACTTTCGGTGTTGGACCCCGGACTCATTTCACCGGCATTATCAACTTCATCTCATTCAGACACTAAATAACGGAAGCTGTTGATAAAGCGTCGTAAAATAACCTACTAAAATAAAAAAAAAACTATCACATTGCTCTGAGAGACAGTCGTACTCGTGCTAAGGGTATTTGAGAAATTTTTAAGAGAATTATCTTATAAAAGAAATAAGAAAAGCCTGAAATCCCATAAGGGCAACGGCCTCCTACAGGAGTGTAGGGTGAGCTGAAGGTCTACTACACTTGGGGAGCCAGTCCAAGAAAAACTATACAGACTAAACACATAAATTATACAAACTAAACACCCACAAAAAAGCTGTACAAACCGAACACATGAATTATAGTCTGAACACACAACTATCCACACTAAACACAATAAATTTTACAGTTATACAGTCTTAATTCACATACAAATTAAACAACAAAAACCGATACAAATTGAACACATAAATTATAGTCTTAACATAGAAGAGCTATACAAATTGCACACATAAATTATACAGTCTAAACACACAAACTATCTAAACTAAACACACAAAAACATACAATTAAACACAAAAATTATACTAACTAAATACATAAACTATACCAAATAACATTAGGAAAGTCCAAGATAACAGAGAGCGTTTGGAATTGAACGGGTTACATCAGCTGCTTGTCTATGCGGATGACGTAAATATGTCGGGAGAAAATCCACAAACGATTAGGGAAAACACGGGAATTTTACTTGAAGCAAGTAAAGAGATCCCGAAAAGACAAAGTTTATGATTATGTCTCGTGACGAGAATATTGTACGAAATGGAAATATAAAAATTGGAAATTTATCCTTGAAGAGGTGGAAAAATTCAAATACCTGAGAGCAACAGTAACAAATATAAATGATAGTCGGGAGGAAATTAAACACAGAATAAATATGGGAAATGCCTGTTATTATTCGGTTGAGAAGCTTTTATCATCCAGTCTGCTGTCAAAAAATCTGAAGATTAGAATTTATAAAACAGTTACATTACCGGTTGTTCTTTATGGTTGTGAAACTTGGTCTCTCACTTTGAGAGAGGAACTTAGGTTAAGGGTATTTGAGAATAAGGTGCTTAGAAAAATATTTGGGGCTAAAAGGGATGAAGTTACAGGAGAATGGAGAAAGTTACACAACGCAGAACTGCACGCATTGTATTCTTCACCTGACATAATTAGGAAAATTAAATCCAGACGTTTGAGATGGGCAGGACATGTAGCACGTATGGGCGAATCCAGAAATGCATATAGAGTGTTAGTTGGGAGGCCGGAGGGATAAAGGACTTTTGGGGAGGCCAAGACGTAGATGGGAAGATAATATTAAAATGGATTTGAGGGACGTGGGATATGATGATACAGACTGGATTGATCTTGCTCAGGATAGGGACCTATGGCGGACTTATGTGAGGGCGGCAATGAACCTTCGGGTTCCTTAAAAGCCAATAAGTAAGTAACTATACCAACTAAACATTGATTCAAACTATCCAAACTAACACACACAAAAAGAACTAAGTATAAACAGTACAAAACTATACACAGTTTGCATAGTGTTCGTAATTTCTTCGAGTCTTTTCCATGCCTGCCTGTCCCTAGCTGTTCTCGTCCACTGCGCTCCAGTCTCTCTCCGGAACGCGTCCGACCACGTTTTCCTTGGACGTCTTCTGCTTCTTATCCCAATGCGTGGGTCCCACATGGTCGAGGCATACGTCCACCTGCTGCAGTCCATCCTACTCACGTGTCCGCCCCATTTCCATTAGAGACGTTTCGCCAGCATCACTGCATCCTGCATATCGCTTCTTATTCGGATGTCGGTGTTTCTTATCCTGTCTTGCAGTCTCAGCTGGAGGACATTTATTTCCATTTTCCTCTGGCACAAAGGAAGCAGGTTTTTCTGTTGCTCTGTCAGAGACCAAAGGTGGCATCCGTACAACATTATTGGGATTATGCAGGTTTCCAGAATTTCATATTTCAGTTTGGTATTGATGTTTTGTATTTTATTAATTAACAGAATAAAAATAGATAGAGGAAAAGAAAATCACAGATATTACAAAAATTGAAACTTTTTATTTCGTCCCTAAACAATAATATAAGCTTTCGCCCAAAGTTGCTATTGTAATTATAAGGTACAGTTGTGGTACAGTTAGCCTCTGTGAAGCATATGTTGTCTTATCTTGAGGTTTTTATATTTATCTAAGTACATGTTTAATTTATTTCGGTTTTGAAGTACGAAATGCAACAAGACATTGTCAAAATTTGATAAATATTAAATACTTTAAATTCAGAATGCAACAGTTCTGAATGATAATCAAGAGACATATTAAGGATGTTTTTATTATTATTTTCTGTAGCAGTGTTATAGGTATGAGAGAGGTACTAAAATCACAAGTCCATCCCATAATAGCCTACTACAGGGTGTTCAGTTCAAAATGTGTCATGGCTCGCTGTATGCCGTCATGTGGCTAGCCGATGAGCCTAGAGAATTCAGTCTTCCTACACTTCCGCAGAGGTGTATAATCTATGAGGTAGAGAAGTTGCCTAGCAAGTAAGGCGTTCATTCTGAAGAGTACTTACCGATACGTACGGTAACGCCGGTATGGCAGGAATGTGAACTGTTTGGAAATACGTACTGTCGAGATATGGGGAGAGGGTTAAGACGATTACTTACGTATTTGTTGACATTAACTTCGACGGTCAACATGGACACGGAGCATTTGATTTGTGTTGTGGAATGTTACCGTACGCAACCGATGATAACAAATATCCTGCGTACGACTTGCCGGCGCAAAACACAGTTCGAAAGAGGTTATGGTAGCACACAGACCGTACAGACCACCATCTGTTGCTACGACGTTCAAGTTATACCGCACACGTTCTCAAGTTCAGATTGAAGAACGCCTTAAATAATAGGCAACTTCTCTTACATATAAGCTGAAACTCGCTTCAAATCGGTGACCCAACAATAGTGACGTCATGACACACTTTGAAATGAACACCCAGTATATTGTGCAAATCAAGATTTCAGGTATAACTCCCTGTAAAGTTGATTTGAATAATTTCGAGGGAAAAATTGTTCCGGAGCCGGGTATCGAACCCGGGACCTTTGGTTTAACGTACCAACGCTCTACCACTGAGCTACTCGGGAACTCTAACAGACACCGGTCCAATTTTTCTCTCTATATCCACAGACCTCAAAGTGGGCTCACAACCGTCAAGCAGCCATCTTCGAGTGCACACTAACTCCGTATGACTTAAATTGTGCTTTTCTGTTAACGAACAGTGACGTGTATTATGCAAATCAAGATTTCAGGTATAACTCCCTGTAAAGTTGATTTGAATAATTTCGAGGGAAAAATTGTTCCGGAGCCGGGTATCGAACCCGGGACCTTTGGTTTAACGTACCAACGCTCTACCACTGAGCTACTCGGGAACTCTAACAGACACCGGTCCAATTTTTCTCTCTATATCCACAGACCTCAAAGTGGGCTCACAACCGTCAAGCAGCCATCTTCGAGTGCACACTAACTCCGTGTGACTTAAATTGTGCTTTTCTGTTAACGAACAGTGACGTGTATTATGCAAATCAAGATTTCAGGTATAACTCCCTGTAAAGTTGATTTGAATAATTTCGAGGGAAAAATTGTTTCGGAGCCGGGTATCGAACCCGGGACCTTTGGTTTAACGTACCAACGCTCTACCACTGAGCTACTCGGGAACTCTAACAGACACCGGTCCAATTTTTCTCTCTATATCCACAGACCTCAAAGTGGGCTCACAACCGTCAAGCAGCCATCTTCGAGTGCACACTAACTCCGTGTGACTTAAATTGTGCTTTTCTGTTAACGAACAGTGACGTGTATTATGCAAATCAAGATTTCAGGTATAACTCCCTGTAAAGTTGATTTGAATAATTTCGAGGGAAAAATTGTTCCGGAGCCGGGTATCGAACCCGGGACCTTTGGTTTAACGTACCAACGCTCTACCACTGAGCTACTCGGGAACTCTAACAGACACCGGTCCAATTTTTCTCTCTATATCCACAGACCTCAAAGTGGGCTCACAACCGTCAAGCAGCCATCTTCGAGTGCACACTAACTCCGTGTGACTTAAATTGTGGTTTTCTGTTAACGAACAGTGACGTGTATTATGCAAATCAAGATTTCAGGTATAACTCCCTGTAAAGTTGATTTGAATAATTTCGAGGGAAAAATTGTTTCGGAGCCGGGTATCGAACCCGGGACCTTTGGTTTAACGTACCAACGCTCTACCACTGAGCTACTCGGGAACTCTAACAGACACCGGTCCAATTTTTCTCTCTATATCCACAGACCTCAAAGTGGGCTCACAACCGTCAAGCAGCCATCTTCGAGTGCACACTAACTCCGTGTGACTTAAATTGTGCTTTTCTGTTAACGAACAGTGACGTGTATTATGCAAATCAAGATTTCAGGTATAACTCCCTGTAAAGTTGATTTGAATAATTTCGAGGGAAAAATTGTTCCGGAGCCGGGTATCGAACCCGGGACCTTTGGTTTAACGTACCAGTATATTGTGTTCAGTGTTTACTCTGTATGTCACCCGGAAAATATATAATTTCATCTAAATCTACTAAAATCATCTAAAAATCAGTTCATCTAATTGATTAGAAGGCAGAAACGAATGTAAATCTTGTCTTTCACAATTCTCCCCACCTCCAAAACATCGCACGGTGTGAGATTAGGGCTCCTTGGTGGCCACCGTACGATTGCAGTCTGTTGCTCGGTCAATCCAGCGCTGCGGAAGTGTTTCGTCAAGATAATTCGTAATATTCCGGCTCTGTCCCGTTGGAAGATGAAGTCACCCCCCCCCCCACCAGCAGTTCCTTAACCCAAAAGCGCAAAATGCATTCTACATCACAGTCAGTCATCTAAACTATCATGCAACAATTAGCACAGTAGTACCAACAGTATGTCATATCAACATTTCTACAGTTCCTCAACCTAACAACGCAAAGTTCACATTGATATTACAAATAGTTTTTGTTTTATGTAACATTGAATGTTTCTTTTGTAGCAACCTTAGTTTCACAGAAGTACGCAGTTTGTTGAAACAACTGTAATCTAATCATGAATTTGTTCCGGAAACTAAACGTATTAACTTCTTCAAAATTTTAAAGACAATTTCTATATATATTTTTTTTTTTTTTTGCGTCTATAAGCTTTCTTTTACCTTTAAGTCTAAAACTTCACATCTGACAAAATTATCTGTGTCCTTTTCCTCTTCCTGATCAGTTTCAGCATCATTCTTTCTTCACCCACTCCAATATGTTATATTTCAAACCACAAGCACACTGCTGGAAGAACAGAAAGGTTTTAGAAATAATATTTTCTATTTTGATTGTATTTTCTCCATAAGCCCAATGACTTAGAAAAAGAGAGAATACATCACACAGCCTTCATCAACTATAAGACAGCTTTCGATACTGTTGCTGATGAATAATTGTGGGAATTATTGACTTCTAAGGGAATTCTGGACCACTTGATAAGAGCAATGCAACATTTCTTTGTTTAGTTACACGAATATTTATTTATAGATTTCTAGACTTATTAGTTAATTAATTAATTCATTCATACATTCATTCACTTATTTATTTTTTATTAATTTATTTACTTAATTTATTGAATAAATTTCTTTAATTAATTAATTTAATTAATTAATTAACTTATTTATTTATTTCCGTATTTTTTTTGCTTGTTTATTTATTTATTTATTTATTTATGTACGTCTTTATTTTTTTATTTATTTACTTGTTTATTTATTTATTTGTTTATTTATTTATTTATATACGTCTTTATTATTTATTTATTTGTTTGTTTATTTGTTTATTTATTTATTTAATTATTTATTTATTAATTATTTATTTATTTACTTACTTATTTATTTATTTACCAAGGAGAAAACGAAGTAAAAGTATTAACTTGCGTGAGTTGTAGATATAATGTTAAGAAGGTCTCTCTCTTTAGGGATTCCTTTTGACGAATTACAAATTTTTTTTTACGCCTTGTAAAAATCACATGGTTGTGTACAGATTATAAATCAATATATTGTTTACACCTTACGTTTTATATACACTTAATGAAAAGGTTTATGCAAAGCGTACGGTATATAGATATGACATTTTAACGGAGATTCGTAGTAAAGAATCTCTTGGAGAGAGCTAAAGGAGGAATCAATCATATATCTGATCCATTGTGAAGTAAGACAACTTAATAGCAGTGGCTGGGAATGTAATAAATGATAGAATGCTTGCAATGTACGATAGGTCAAGTCCGTTCTTATTTGGAACAAAACTGCGTGAAGTAGGACGTATTCCTAGTCCGTTGGAGATATAAATTCAAAACCCCATCCCCTTCGACCTAAAACCTTCATCCGTTTAATGGCTCGAAACAAAACCTCAAACCCAGCGCTACTTGCCATATACACGCTTGAGCCCCGAGGAGACCTTCCAGTACATGACACTACAGCATCTCTAATGGAAGACAATGCAGAACCCTCGCCATTACAGACGGATTCATGGACATACGGCTCGACAGACCAGAAGTTTTCACGATATATCTCCTTACACCACCTCAGTTATTCTCCCACGTACGGCCTTCTGGACACTAATGGAGGCGGAAATGAGGTGAAAATGGGATCTTGTATTCACTACTATCTACGGAGTCTACTTCTGCCAAGGAAATAAACGTGAATATTTAATTTTCACCAGAGTTTAAGCTAGAAAATAAAATAATTGTCGCAAAAATGCGCAAATGAAATAGTAGGCCTACATTATGCAACGATCCTATAATGCTAGTAATTAAGACGCAAGTATGATTGTTTATGAAACGAGCGCAAGCGAGTTTCATAATTTTCATACGAGCGTCTTAATTACCATTATAGGCAAGTTTCATACGACTTTTTATGCTCGACCATATTTCTAACTTTAAATTATTCAGAAGTATACATTTTATTTGTATCTGACAGAAGATCGGAAGTGACCTTGTTCATAGCTCTTGAATTGTGAGATGTGCGCAGACGTGAAAGTATTGATTTTTTTCAGAGGAACAATAATGTCATTGACCTTGATGTAATGCAGAAAATTTATAACCTGGAAATTGATTTAAAATTGAAAAACGAGATGACAAATTTAATTTATTAGATTATTATTTACAATTAACGCTAATTATTATAGTAACAGAATATAACCTTCTGCAACAGTATTGGATTTCCAGTCTCCGTGACGTTTCCCTCGCCTTTCGATTGCATATCCGAGAATAATCGAAAACCTGAACTTTAATGAATAGTTGTACTTTAATGACATGCATTAACGGACTGCTACCAGGTGTATAATTACAACATTTCGGCATGGTCGAGCATAAAATTAATAAAGTATTATATACTTTAGGAGAAATCCACAAACCATTAGGGAAAACACGGGAATTAACTGGAAGCAGGTAAAGATATAGGTTTGGAAGTAAATCCCGAGAAGACAAAGTACCTATATGATTATGTCTCGTGACGAGAATATTGTACGAAATGGAAATATAAAAACTGGAAATTTATCTTTCGAAGAGGTGGAAAGGTTCAAATATCTTGGAGCAATAGTAAAAAATATAAATGATATTCGGGAGGATATTAAACACAGAATTAATGTGGGAAATGCCTGTTATTATTCGGTTGAGAAGCTTTTATCATCCAGTCTGCTGTCAAAAAGTCTGAAAGTTAGAATTTATAAAACAGTTATATTACCGATTGTTCTTTATAGTTGTGAAACTTAGACTCACACTTTGAGGGAGGTTAAGGGTGTTTGAGAATAAGGTGCTTAGGAAAATATTCGGGGCTAAGAGGGATGAAGCTACAGGAGAATGGAGAAAGTTACATTACACAGAACTGCACGCATTGTATTCTTCACCTGACATAATTAAGAACATTAAATGCAGACGTTTGAGATGGGCAGGGCATGTAGCACGTATGGGCGAATCCAGAAATGCATATAGAGTGTTAGTTGGGATGCCGGAGGGTAAAAGACCTTTAGGGAGGCCGAGACGTAGATGGGAAGATAATATTAAAATGGATTTGAGGGAGATGGGATATGATGATAGAGAATGGATTAATCTTGCTCAGGATCGGGACCAATGGCGGGCTTGTGTGAGGGCGGCAATGAACCTCCGGGTTCCTTAAAACCTAGTAAGTAAGTAAGTACGTATTATGTACTTATGCAAGTAAATCATTAGACGTAGGAATCTTTAGAATCAAATCACTGCTGAATTTACATCACATTAAAATACGTTATTTTATTGGCACTCTAAACATTGAAATTCTTTACTGGTAGACCCTTCAAGATTATTTTTAGCAGAATGCTAATTCTTTTTGCTGAAAGACGGTTTCTAATTCCAGTATTTACAAGATTCATGCAACTAAATCCTCGCTCACAATTTACAGTATGCGATGGAATTATATAAATCAATTAGAAGAAGTAGTTCACTTAACTTACATGAATTGCACCAAGTCTTTGAAATCAATTCCTGAACATCTATTGCTCAATACCTTTTTGAACATTATCCATGTCTTTAGAATTTCATTTCAATTCAGATTTGTTCAAACACATCTCTGATTTCATTTTCTCCAATACCATCTTCGTTTCTGAAGTCGAATGAGGTTGTTGCATTTCTGCACATTAACGTTCAAAGTTTGTTGCATTTTTAGAAGTCGAGTAGCAAAATACGACAAATGCGACTGTGGCTTTAACCCTTATTTTCACCATTAAAATAATTCTAATGTAATAACATGTGCTATGAAAAACCTCATTCCACAATTATAATATATGAGTACACAATTTTCTTTTTGTATTCCCAAAATATCAAAACAGTTCTCTGCTATTTCTCTGTCTTAACATGGCAGGTTTTGCGATGCTCTCTCCTTGTGCAGAACACTATGAATGACTGAATTAAGGGGAGAGGATTGTATTTTTTTTTAACTTTTTTCCTATTTGATGTAAAACATTAATTTTTGTATGTAGAGAGCTCATAGCTGTGGCAAAACCGATATATCTAAACCGTTTTTAAAGATATATTCAAACAGTTTTTGCACTGTATTTGCAAAAGTATGTTCTACAAACTGTCTGTAACAGAATTTTGATATTATTCCCTACGATTGTAAAATTAACAATTAAAATTTAATAACAATTTTCTGATTTCCTTTCTTGCAAACAAACGGACGTTTTTTAAAAATGAAATCAATTAGCAAAATTCTATTACAGAGAAAAGTTTCCTAATAGTCTAAAGAATGTGAGGTCTAAATTTCATGCACGTATCTTTAATAGTTCAGAAATTATATCCATTTTTATCTGGCAATGTAGCAAAAATATGAAGTTACTGGAAACCGATAAAAGCGGGCGTGTGATTTAAAAATCCATAGCGCAGGAAGTATAAAAATGACGTCTCAACATCCGATAAGGGCACGAATACCCACAAAATGTTATGCAATGCATTCCACACATATCAAAGGGTATTATAAAGAAAAAAAAATGTTTTTGAAAATTTAATTTACCGGAAACAAGAATAAAAGTGGGCGAGTAATTTAAAAATCCATAACGCAGGAAGTTTAAAAATAGCGACTCAACATCCGATAAGGGCACGAATACCCACAAAATGTTATGCAATGCATTCCACACATATCAAAGGGTATTATAAAGAAAAAAAAATGTTTTTGAAAATTTAATTTACCGGAAACAAGAATAAAAGTGGGCGAGTAATTTAAAAATCCATAACGCAGGAAGTTTAAAAATAGCGACTCAACATCCGATAAGGGCACAAATACTCACAAAATGTTATGCAATGCATTCCACACATATCAAAGGATATTATAAAGAAAAAAAATGTTTTTGAAAATTTAATTTACCGGAAACAAGAATAAAAGTGGGCGAGTAATTTAAAAATCCATAACGCAGGAAGTTTAAAAATAGCGACTCAACATCCGATAAGGGCACGAATACCCACAAAATGTTATGCAATGCATTCCACACATATCAAAGGGTATTATAAAGAAAAAAAAATGTTTTTGAAAATTTAATTTACCGGAAACAAGAATAAAAGTGGGCGAATAATTTAAAAATCCATAACGCAGGAAGTTTAAAAATAGCGACTCAACATCCGATAAGGGCACAAATACCCACAAAATGTTATGCAATGCATTCCACACATATCAAAGGGTATTATAAAGAAAAAAAAATGTTTTTGAAAATTTAATTTACCGGAAACAAGAATAAAAGTGGGCGAGTGATTTAAAAATCCATAACGCAGGAAGTTTAAAAATAGCGACTCAACATCCGATAAGGGCACGAATACCCACAAAATGTTATGCAATGCATTCCACACATATCAAAGGGTATTATAAAGAAAAAAAAATGTTTTTGAAAATTTAATTTACCGGAAACAAGAATAAAAGTGGGCGAGTAATTTAAAAATCCATAACGCAGGAAGTTTAAAAATAGCGACTCAACATCCGATAAGGGCACAAATACCCACAAAATGTTATGCAATGCATTCCACACATATCAAAGGGTATTATAAAGAAAAAAAATGTTTTTGAAAATTTAATTTACCGGAAACAAGAATAAAAGTGGGCGAGTAATTTAAAAATCCATAACGCAGGAAGTTTAAAAATAGCGACTCAACATCCGATAAGGGCACAAATACCCACAAAATGTTATGCTATGCATTTCACACATATCACAGAGTATTTTAAAGAATTTGGTTTTTAAATTACCCTTTTTTTTCGCCAAAAAATACCATCCTCTCCCCTTAATTAATTTAAATTAATTCTAATTATTGTCTTATAATAACTGTGCATACTGCTGATTATTAAACATTAAATTTGTCGGTAATGTGTGGACGCATGCACTGTGTAAGAAAAGCCACATTAATCCATTAGGGCAAATGAAATGTAATGATCATTAGATTCAACACGCATATGATAACTATCGTACTCGCCACGCATAAAATCAAGCAGATATTTATCACTAATTATACCCATTAACTGTTATTCCCCTTTAAATACCGTGCAAGATACTAATATCTAATACTAACTTCGCTTTAGAATATGCCATTAGGAAAGTTCAGGATAACAGGCAGGGTTTGGAATTGAACGGGCTACATCAGCTTCTTGTCTATGCAGATGACGTGAATATGTTAGGAGAAAATCCACAAACGGTTAGGGAAAACACGGAAATTTTACTTGAAGCAAGTAAAGCGATCGGTTTGGAAGTAAATCCCGAAAAGACAAAGTATATGATTATGTCTCGTGACGGGAATATTGTATGAAATGGAAATATAAATATTGGAGATTTATCCTTCGAAGAGGTGGAAAAATTCAAATATCTTGGAGCAACAGTAACAAATATAAATGACACTCGGGAGGAAATTAAACGCAGAATAAATATGGGAAATGCGTGTTATTATTCGGTTGAGAAGCTCTTATCATCCAGTCTGCTGTCCAAAAATCTGAAAGTTAGAATTTATAAAACAGTTATATTACCGGTTCTTCTATATGGCTGTGAAACTTGGACTCTCACTCTGAGAGAGGAACATAGGTTAAGGGTGTTTGAGAATAAGGTGCTTAGGAAAATATTTGGGGCTAAGCGGGATGAAGTTACAGGAGAATGGAGAAAGTTACACAACACAGAACTGCACGCATTGTATTCTTCACCTGACATAATTAGGAACTTGAAATCCAGACGTTTGAGATGGGCAGGGCATGTAGCACGTATGGGCGAATCCAGAAATGCATATAGAGTGTTAGTTGGGAGACCGGAGGGAAAAGACCTTTAGGGAGGCCGAGACGTAGATGGGAGGATAATATTAAAATGGATTTGAGGGAGGTGGGGTATGATGATAGAGACTGGCTTAATCTTGCACAGGATAGGGACCGATGGCGGGCTTATGTGAGGGCGGCAATGAACCTTCGGGTTCCTTAAAAGCCATTTGTAAGTAAGTAAGATACTAATATCTTGTGGATAAAATTATTTTAATATTTCGGAGTATATTACTTAGGCACGGGAACAGTAGTTATAACGTTATCCATTTTTTTACATCTTTTTTTGTTTGGATGAAGCAGATATGTATAGCTTGCTTTAGAAGGAAGGACATTACATGAATATTTGAAACATGGCCACTCGCTTCAGTAAACTATTCAGCAGGCAACCGTGTGAAAATAAGAGCTGTTCACAAAGAGCTGACGGTCCAGTTATCCATTCTCTCTGATTCCTATCTGACAGTATATTGTACGAGGATGAGTCCTGTGAATGGATTTTCTTTTGTATAACACTGTGTGAAGTAGATGCGACTGGCTAAGCATTAGATGGAGATAAAATTCTGACAAGTCGGAGAAAAAAATTGACGCCGTAACATTTCTTATTGGGAATATAAATGCTTTTGATTCTGTCCTCTCAATCACGTTTAGATCTACCGATTTGCTGCTGAGAAGACTTCAATGCAAACTTAAACCAGTGGCAATGTAGATAAGATATAACTTTCATTTCTCTTTACAACTGAGTGTGTTTATTTTCTATGTGTGAGACAAACATTGTCAAGTTTTCCATTAGTGAAGAGACTACTGTAATGCTTCGATAAAGATATGAATAAATAAATCAAATAAATAGGGTAGAT
Organism: Periplaneta americana; assembly: GCF_040183065.1. Taxonomy (NCBI): domain Eukaryota; kingdom Metazoa; phylum Arthropoda; class Insecta; order Blattodea; family Blattidae; genus Periplaneta; species Periplaneta americana. The sequence goes on from NC_091121.1 coordinate 32,288,577, forward strand.
GAGGGTAATTCTAAACGGGGTAATTGTTACTGTCAATATAAAAATTTTAATTCGAGTGAATATTTAAATTAACATGTTGGCTAACGTACAAAGCAGTTTGGTGCCAAATAGGAGTAACTGCTTAGTTGTGAAGGAATGTTTTGTAAGAGTCTACAAAAACGTTTAGAAAGAATTTTGCTTCACCTTCATTTTTGGCACTGTAAGTAAATGTACAGTGCTATTTTTTTAAGAATATGTTGCTTTTATGAGTAATGTATAGTAGTCAACATTTATTACAATGGTTTTGAGATCTCCCATAACCTCAGTTCATTAAATTATGACATGTTTACATTTGCCCCATAGTTTTAATTGCTTCGGGGTAATTGTAAACATGTTTTACTATGGTTACATTTCGTGCTTTTCAGTAATCAAAATGCCAAGAAATTATATTAGAAAGAGACTCCCACCCAACTACACTGTAGAGGATTTATAGAGGGTTGTCACAGATGTGAAAAATAGTAACTACAGGTATCGTGAAGCTCATGAGAGGTACCGAGTTCCTATATTCGTCATATAACATAGGTTAAAGGGAAGAAATGTACAAGTGACCATAATTGGAGTTGGAAGGAGTACAGCTCTTTCTTCTGAAACAGAACAAAAAATGTTCAGTGTCTGATAGCCCTTGCGAAAATTGGTGTTTACGATTACCCACTCTCAAAGGGGTAAATGTAAACAGGTGGGGTCTACACCTGTGGGGTAACGGTCAGCGCGTCTGGCCGCGAAACTAGGTGGCCCGGGTTCGAATCCCGGTCAGGGCAATTTACCTGGTTGAGGTTTTTTCCGGGGTTTTCCCTCAACCCAATACGAGCAAATGCTGGGTAACTTTCGGTGCTGGACCCCGGACTCATTTCACCGGCATTATCACCTTCATATCATTCAGACGCTAAATAACCTAGATGTTGATACAGCGTCGTAAAATAACCCAATAAAAACAGTTTGGGTAAATGTAAACTAGCAAATAAAAGATGATAAAAAGTCAACCTTATTATTTTTAATCCATTTTCAGGGAAAAGAAAGGTCTAAAAATGACACAATGTTTCTTTGTCATGCTTACCGTTACTGAGGATTGTGTAATGTTGAAATATATTTGAAATCAGTGAAAATTGTTTACAATTACCCTGTCTACCCTAAATAAAAAATAAACAAATGAATAAATTTAAATTCATAAACACGTACATATATATTAACCGGTAATAATAAATATACATTTTATAAATGTCATATAGCACATATAATTTAATAATTTGAAGGTATTTAATCACAGCTCTTTACTGAACAGGCTCAATTTCTCTTCTGACGCGCACTTCCGGCCACTCGAACATCTGCTACGAGTCAACGCGGACATGTACAGACTTGTAACTTAGCATGTAGCCATAAGACATTTCAGTTATTTGTGTGTCAAAAATAGACATTTTAGTTCAACTAGAAATAGTCAGTGTTACAGCATATAGTATTATAACAACGGGCATTTCTGATCGATAGCGAAAAGTTGTAGATGTTCTGTAATTCGCTTTCAAATGGGACTACTATTAAGTTCTGATCGTTGATATTCCTTGGTAAATAGTTACGAAAATTCTATAAATTATCACCTTTGTATTATTATACCTATACAGGCTTATTATACTTATTTTTATTATTTTAATTATACTTTGTTTGATATTTAATATTCTTTCATGTTTGCGTACGTGAAACAATATAGTACAATTTTGGTTGGCACTCCCGGTGAAGCAAAAGCTTGTGGCCGGGAGTGGAATTTATAATGAATAATTAGAAAGTAATAGTACTATTCAACGCTTAAGCCTACACTAAACTAATTATTTAATTGTTTAATTTAATTAATCAAATGTAACTAAGTCAAAGTAAAGTGAAAAGTACTAAATTAATAATACAAGAAATAGTATGAAATTATATCAGGCATAACTTAGAAAAGTAGGTTAACTAGAAAGTACAAGGATCGATAGCCACTTTAAACAATAATAAAGTAAAATGAAAAAGTACTTAATTATAACAATTAATGTAAAATAAATACAAAATATTATGCAATACTATAATGGAGTAATATATTACATACATAAATGGTACATTAGTTCTGTTTTATTTATTGAATTTTGAAAAATTCATAGCATTTTTTTTCCAAAATTTAATGTAAGACAGAAATATAAAAAATTTAAAAAGTTCAAAAATGGGAAAAAAAAATAGAATCATCAGTTATTCATAGATTTCAAAAAGGCATATGACTCGGTTAAGAGAGAAGTTTTATATGATATTCTTATTGAATTTGGTATTCCCAAGAAACTAGTTCGATTAATTAAAATGTGTCTCAGTGAAACGTACAGCAGAGTTCGTATAGGTCAGTTTCTGTCAGATGCGTTTCCGATTCACTGTGGGCTAAAGCAAGGAGATACATTACCACCTTTACTTTTTAACTTTGCTCTAGAGTATGCCATTAGGAAAGTCCAGGATAACAGAGAGGGTTTGGAATTGAACGGGTTACATCAGCTGCTTGTCTATGCGGATGACGTGAATATGTTAGGAGAAAATCCACAAACGATTAGGGAAAACACGGGAATTTTACTGGAAACAAGTATAGAGATAGGTTTAGAAGTAAATACCGAAAAGATAAAGTATATGATTATGTCTCGTGACCAGAATATTGTACGAAATGGAAATATAAAAATTGGAAATTTATCTTTTGAAGAGGTGGAGAAGTTCAAATATCTGGGAGCAACAGTAACAAATATAAATGATACTCGGGAGAAAATTAAACACTGAATAAATATGGGAAATGCCTGTTATTATTCGGTTGAGAAACTTTTATCATCCAGTCTGCTGTCGAAAAATCTGAAAGTTAGAATTTATAAAACAGTTATATTACCGGTTGTTCTTTATGGTTGTGAAACTTGGACTCTCACTTTGAGAGAGGAACAGAGACTACGGGTGTTTGAGAATAAGATTCTTAGGAAAATATTTGGGGCTAAGAGGGATGAAGTTACAGGAGAATGGAGAAAGTTACACAACACAAAACTGCACGCATTGTATTCTTCACCTGACATAATTAGGAACATTAAATCCAGACGTTTGAGATGGGCAGGGCATGTAGCACGTATGGGCGAATCCAGAAATGCATATAGAGTGTTAGTTGGGAGGCCGGAGGGAGAAAGACCTTTAGGGAGGCCGAGACGTAGATGGGAAGATAATATTAAAATGTATTTGAGGGAGGTGGGATATGATGATAGAGAATGGATTATTTTTTCTCAGGATAGGGACCAATGGCGGGCTATGTGAGGGCGGCAATGAACCTCCGGGTTCCTTAAAAGCCAGTAAGTAAGTACTAATCAATATTTAAAACCAGTTGAAGTGCTTGCTTTTTAAATAATTTATTATCGGAAGATGCTAATTTTGAATACTTTAATAAAGATATTATACAATCTCGGGTCGAAATTTGAGCCATTCCTTAGTCTTGCGTCAGAATTTGCATTTGCGTTCAAACAAAAGACATAATATAATATGTGTCTTCTTGTACTGTAACCATGGTCATAATAGTTACTATTTTTATGGTAGTATTTAATAGGGTATATAATATGTAGTGTTGTTTCATATTCAGTACATTAAATTCCTTGTGTATGATAATTCATTTTTTTCTTAATACATATTTTTATTATTCTCCTCTGTAATAATATTAATGGCGAGAGTGAAGACTTTATTTCCCCTCTTCATCTTATAATGCCATATTGTATGATGAAATGAACTAAACCTAAATATATTTTTCTTAATGGAATAAAATGTCTTTCAAAGTATACATAAGTTTTCGTGCTATATAATTCCGTGTCTGCTGAAAAATCGAATTTTGACATCTATACGAGAAACGTTTTTTCTTTTTTTCTTTTACTTTGCGCCATTGTTATTTATAGAACGGATAATTTTGTGGTGATAATTTTAGTCAAAACTCTGCAGAACAATTTAACAATGTAATTTATTATGTGCAAAAAATGTTTTCCTTAATTTATTTGACATTTACAAAGAAGAAGCGAATTACAGCGTGGGTTGAATACAAGGTAAAGAAACCTGTATGTAATTACTCTAATGTCAAAACACGTAGTAAGAGAATAATAGTAAAACAAGAAGCATTTTGCAACAGAATAGCAAGTATAGCTCCTCAGCGAAAAACTGCAAAAAAAAAAAGAAAAGAAATTAAGAGGAAACGAGCTTAACTTACAACCTTGCTAATTTTGTAGAGATGACACTGTGACGAATTTAATGAAAGGAAAAAAAAGATTCATTTATCACAAGTAAAATAAAGGAAAATTATTACGAAAACAAAATGCATGTTTGACATATTGTGCATACTGAATGTCCCAAAAATAAACTTAAATTTATTCTTGGCTATTAAGAAATATGTGGAAGTTTTTACCATCTTCATAAAGAACACACCTAAAGGTTAGTACATTGTGATATCTCCACAAATGATAGTTTTGTTTCGAAATTGATTACTCATCGTTTTCAAGTTATAAAAATATTACACTTTCCTCTTTCTAAGAGTGTATTGAAAATGAAATTCGATATATCTTTATTTTAAGGGAACCAGGTAGTGATTAGGACTCAAAAATCCGATTTTCTATTTTCTGTTTTAAAAACAAGTACAAAACTTACTCTTTAAAACAATATAAATATTGTAGAGGGTATTTCTGCAGATAGGCCCTTTAAGGGTATATGTACGTGAACGACCACAAATATTATCAGAAAATGCAGGCTCAAAATTTCTTAAATTTTATAAGGAAATGAACTCACAATTGGACAAAAATTGCTAGGTACCACAACAAGACTTATTAGAACTTAAATATCTGATAAAAGTATAAAAAAGTTAATAATATTATTTAGAATTCACTTTTTACTTTAAATTAAATATTCCAAAATTTGAAAATTTCACACTCATTATTTCATAACTCCACAACCATTAGAGATAGAATTTTGAAATTTTGTACACTGATTTAACATGCATTTATGCAAAAGGTAGACTACAATAATGCCCATTTCTTTGAAAATACATAAATTAGGTCACAAAATATTATGTAAACTTTAATACATTTTATATAGGATGAATAAAAAATTAATTGTATTAAAATAAACAACTCTACATGTCTGAGAGTAGTCCACTTTTCAAAAATGAGTGTTTATTACATGCAGGAAAAATATTAAAAATATCAGAGAGACCATAATAATGTTATTGTTACCAAATTATGTAACTGCAATTTTTTTATACTTTGATAAAACTGGTTTGAAAAATATTATTAATAACCTTTTTTATACTTTTATCAGATATTTAAGTTCCAACAAGTCTTGCTTTGGTACCTGGTAATTTTTGTCCAATTGCGAGTTCATTTTCTTATAAAATTTTAGAAATTAAAGCCTGCATTTTCTAATAATATGTGTGGTCGTTCACATACATATACCCTTAAATAGACTATTTAACTTTGGCTGTGCATTTGAGTTATACATCCTTCTTTTTTAAATGCAGTTTTCCATAAGTTTACATTTTTATACTTAAGTGCATTTTTCTCTGAAACTACTGAATAAATTTACATGAAATTTTTACAGTATTTTCTGCAGCCTGTTTTCTACGTAGTAGACCTACGGGTTTAAGAATATCACACACATAATACGAGGAAAAATGTATGCTTTGAAAAATTTGCAAAAAAGATATAAAAACAAAGTTCATTATTTTTTCTGTTTCACTAGAGCTGAAATATTTAACTAAATTTTGCTTTAGAATATACAATATACATTATTAGATAACTTAAAAAAATATAAGTTGCATGAATGAACATTGTAGCAAGTTATGTGCACCTGAAGAATGAGGTACACTTAGCAAAGTGGGAAAACATATCAGTTAGGATCTTTCTTTTTCACTTGGATACGAAACTAATTAGTGGTATTTTATACCACTGAATTCAGAATGTTTGATTGCATAAGATGGAAATTTTTATTGCAATCTGAGCACTAAAACTCTAGAAATATTGAACTAAACTTTTGTACTGAAATTTTTTAATCGTACAGGCATCACAACCCGGGCCTCTTAAAGACTTTTTTTTAGGAAGTGTTACATTGGGTATGTACTGTACTGTGATTCTTGAAAGCTACTTTTTATCAATTATACATAAACTCACTCTCTCTTCATGGTGGGTGGAAATGATATCACTCCCTACATAAACTCACTCTCTCTTCATGGTGGGTGGAAATGATATCACTCCCTTACGTTTGACTTCATCTCCTGAAAATGGCTACCACCACACTCTCCACCTCTGTAACATTATGGCTCAAACAGTCGTGATTGTTAGAAGAAATATAAGCGATCTGTTGACATACAAAACAGACGTTAGTGGAGTTCGTTAGGCACATCTCAAGTATTAATTAGAGCGAGTGGAGTGGGCCGCATTATGCCAGCCGGGAGTCCGAGAGCTCTGCACTTGACTGGAATGGTAATCTTCTACAATCCCTCACTCGAAGCGAACTGGAGAGGGCTCCGGAAGGAAAGGCCCATCACTCTCAATATTTGCTCAACATTCCATCTTGAGTCCCGTGAGACGAATGTCACCTGCAAGCAGATGTTCTCATCCCTGGAATTAAATTGCGTTTTTCAAACTGTGAAGAATACTGCAACATCTCACACTCCTTACTCGTCTTTAGACAGAAATTCGATTTCCACTTGTTAAATGTTAAGATAGATTCTTTCTCAGTAGTTGAGAGGTTATCTCTGTATGTGTTATTTGATCCGAGGTTTCATAATGGAAACTTAATCGAGGCCGAGGGATTTTTAAGCTTGTTAAAATGTTTGACTTGCCCGTTTTAATTGAATTTAATTTGTTGGAGTTTAAATTAGAAAATTACGTAATATATATTATAAAATATACACTTTTCGTCCCTAATTTTGGTGAATAGAAACTCTGAAAAAAAGGTCTAGTATAAAAAAGAAACGAAACAAAATAAATATCTACACGAATAAAAGTTACATAATGACCAATTATAATTTAAAAAAATATATAATATTGAATTATTTTTTATTTTAGTTCGTTATTTAACGACGCTGTATCAACTACTAGGTTATTTAGCGTCGATGAGATTGATGATAGCGAGATGTTATTTGGCGAGATGAGGCCGAGGATTCACCATAGATTACCTTGGATTCACATTACGGTTGGGGAAAACCTCGGAAAAAACCCAACCAGGTAATCAGCCCAAGCGGGGATCGAACCCGCGCCCGAACGCAACTTCAGACCGGCAGGCAAGCTCCTTAAAATATTGACTTATTTTTTTGAAAATATTATTATAAAGGTTATTAATTTTGAGATTTATTTTAGTAAACCGATTGTATATTCTTGGTCCTTAATATGAAGAAGGAATTTACCCATATTTTGTATTGTTTTGATTCAAGTAAAAAAGATAATATATTTCACCTTGTATTATGAAATGTTCCTGTGTTATACTTAAAACAACTTTTATGAAAAATGTTCAGCAGAGTTAGGAATATACTTTAAATGTGTTCAATGTTATGATACTTGAATGACAATATTGAAATTCTTCTTTCGTCACCAACATGAATGAGTATTTTTAAGAAATTATTTTCCGAATGTAATAATAATAATAATAATAATAATAATAAATAATAAAAGTCTATCAAACAACGTGTGATTATCTTTAAGAACAGAGCTTCTACACGTGATTGTAATGCATTTAGTATAGTTTCCAGGGGTTTCTCTGGTTCTAGATAAAGTCTTCGTTTCCTATAACCTGTGTGTTGCCTACATTGAGGGCAGTCCGGAAACTTATTGAATGCCCCTTGTTTTCATACAAGGATTTACAGTGGAACTGCAGCGATTCATTCGAATTGGATTGTTGGAGAGCAGTTAGTGTGGATCTATGATAAGAAAGAAATTCGTATAAATCATACAAGAAAGTAAGTCTATATCTCTAGGAAACACCATAATAATCAGTTTAAGAGTTTATTTCTTTACTAAGAAAGTGACATTAGCATTATTTTGTTGTACTAACTGATTTCCGTTGCTAAGCAAGTCACGTTATGTGTTGAAATTTTCGTAAGACTTTTTTTTTTTCATTCGAGCCTCGAGCATAAATGTTTCATGTTAGAACACTATAATTGCCATCAGCACAAAAGTTTTGAGTTGTAGAATCAGTCGTAGCACCACATTTCTCTATATCGTTTCCTTTTTGTGTACTTAACGATTAAAGTAGGAACACAACTTTGTGCACATCTTGCAGTAAAAGAGAAAGAAATGGTGAATTCCATAATATAGACTGAGCATGTAACAACAATAAACGATATCAAATGTGTCTATAGCAAATTGAGCGTAATAACAAAATACTGGGTTGCACTATATTACAATCTTTACGTTGAGAACATGATATTGAGGATACAATAATGGGCAAGAAATTATACTTATCATGACTTTCATTTTCTACAGAGCAGCAAAACTATATCGAGGCGAAACATTTCTTCTTGTTACTGGTAAATTTTCAGAGTCTAACAAACAATAACTGAAAATATATATTATTTGGTGGAAGATATAATGACTTCATACGATATCGGATGGCGGCCGGGTAGCTCAGTTGATTGAGCAGCTGGCTACGGACTGGAAGGTCCGGGGTTCGATCCAAGGTGGTGATAGGAATTTTTCTCGTTGCCAAACTTTCAGAACGGCCCCGATGTTCACTCATCCTCCTATAAAATTGAGTACCGTGTCTTTCCCGGAGGTAAAAGGCGGTCAGAGCGTGGTGCCGACCACACCACCTCATTCTAGTGCCATGCCCCCCAAGTGCCTTCATGGCATGTTACGGGATGCCTTTACCTTTTTTTACCTTTTATACGATATCGGATTGTAGTCTATACTCAAATTGTCTTCTACTTTTCTACTGGGTGTTCATTTCAAAGTGTGTCATGACGTCACTGTTTTTGAGTCACCGATTTGAAGCAAGTTTCAGCTTATATGTCAGAGAAGTTGCCTATTATTCAAGGCGTTCTTCAATCTGAACTTGAGAACGTGTACGGTATAACTTGAACGTCGTAGCAACAGATGGCGGTCTATACTGTATGTGTGCTACCATAACCTCTTTCTAACTGTGTTTTGCGCCGGCAAGTCGTACGCAGGGTATTTGTTAATATCGGTTGCGTACGGTAACATTCCACAACACAAATCAAATATTCCGTGTCCATGTTGACCGTCGAAGTTAATGTCAACAAATACGTAAGTAATCGTCTTAATCTTCTCCCCATATCCCGACAGTACGTATTTCCAAACAGTTCACATTCCTGCCACTACCGGCGTTATCGTGCGCATCGGTGCGTACTCTTCAGAATGAACGCCGTACTTGCTAGGCAACTTCTCTGCCTCCTAGGTAATACACTTTTGCGGAAGTGTAGGAATATTGAATTCTCTAGGCTCAACGGCTAACCACATGACGGCATACAGCGAGCCATGACACACTTTGAACTGAACACGCAGTATTCTCTAAGTTAAGGATTCATCCTCCAGTATGACTGTTGTTTACCTGGCCTAGTATAATGCCGGGTAACTTCAGAAATACATACGTACAGCGCCTAGATTATTCATGCATAATGTTTGAAAAGTTTGAAGGATTATGTTTTTAGATCCATAACAGAGGATGAAGCAACGGAGCATTACTCCCTTGCAGATAAAACAGGAGCAGCTTGCATAATTATGAATTCAAATGAAGCCCTTCGCAGTTAAAGTAGTTACCTTGATATGATTAACGTTTCAGTACTCGCGCTTATAATAATTCCGTTATTGGTCGCGTGGGCAACTATTGTAGCCCATTAAAATTTTGGACTTTATTTCAATCTGTTACAGTTTGTAATGATTTTTTTAAATTGTTACATTCCTTATTTTATTTTTCTTATGTCGATGGCCCAGAAACAGACTGTTCCAAGTCCATTTTACTATTTTTTTTTTTCAGAAGAGCTATTTTAAGCTCCTGACATTCAAAACTTTATGAAACAATTTGGAATAACTTCATAACAACCTTATGGAGAGGAATATTTATAATTTTGTTCGATTTATATGTGCAGAGAAGAACTGGAAAACAATGAAACACAGATTTCTTTCTTTTAAAAAGTTGGACTTAGAACAGTCTGCTTCTCAGCCATCGATATATCTTAATGTTTATTATCTATTATTTTATTTTTAATCCATTTGTTCATTTGTCACATACTATAAGTATTTTAAATTTTACATTTTATATAATTTTTATGCTCGACCATGCCGAAATGTAGTAATTACACACCTGGCAGCAGCCCTTTAATGGACCTCATTAAAATACACCTATTCATTAAAGTTCAGGTGTTCCACCAATCATAAAACACCATTGTAGCAATATGAAAGCGCAAGTATCGATTATTCTCGGATATGCAATCGAAACAACTTGCGAAACGTCACGGATGCTGGAAATCCAATACTGTCGCAGAAGGTTATGTTCTGTTACTATAATAATTAGCGTTAATTGTAAATAATATTCAAATAAATTCAATTTGTCATATCGTTTTTCAATGTCAAGGTTATATCAAGATTAATGTTTATTTACTCTCTAGATTTTATTGAGGTCAATAATATTTGTTTCTCGGAAAATATCAATACTTTCGCGTCTGCGCACATCTCACAATTTACAACATATTGCACAAGGTCAGTTCTGCTCCCCAGTCAGATAAGAATAACATGAACACTTATGAATAATTTCAAGTTAGAAATATGGTCGAGCATAAAAAGTCGTATTAAACTTGCCTATAATGGTAATTAAGACGCTCCTATGAAAATTATGAAACTCGCTTGCGCTCGTTTCATAAACGTACTCGGGTCTTAATTACTACCATTATAGGCTCGTTGCATAATGTACTATTATATTACTTTTTATTCTTTTTATTCAATTGCCACATATTTGATATATTTTAAATTTTACATACGTTTTGAAAATTGTTACACATAATAATCTTAATAGCGAGATTGCAACAAGTGAATATATATTATTATTATGTTCACCCTTCGAACTTTCACCAATTTGTTGTTCATCCAATTCAACCAACCATTGCTGAATTTGTCTGTCAGTCATAATTTATTTATTTTAAAGACGCGTGCAATGTTTAAGAAAATAAAATGAAATTTATGAGAAGTTGCTTCGAAAATAAAGTTACGGGTTTACTCGTGTGGGTTACAACTACAGCCCAAGGGATAATAACCACTCTCACTTTGTACATCTATAGTCGCGACGCTGTTATTCCCGGCATGACTCCTACTCCTTGCGTACGTCTTAGGAAGTGAAAGCTCTATAAAGTCTAGGTAGGTAGTATTGTTCGCCATTTTCGTTCTTTCGTTGCCGAGCTACCATACGAGAAATCCATATGCCACACCGTTAAACATTATCATGTCGTAGCTCCTATGATAATAAGTCAAACGCACTGTAATTCAGCAAATAATTGAGCGGCAAATAACGTCTTCGTGTGCTTTCTGCGAACGCCAACGAAAGAGCCAAAATGGCGGGCGATTGTATTAAGTATTTATCGAGCCTTAAGAAATGAATAACGTCTTCCTCAGCGAATCACAAGACGCACATGTTTAAATGTAGCCGAACTGTAACGTGATTGGCTGCCAGAAATTGGAGCCACGGGACTATAGTAAAGTCATAAACTATGCATAGTTACAAGTGTGGAGGAAAGGTATATAAGAAGAAAATGTCGCTGCTTGATTCGCTAAACATGAATTTTATGAAAATTTGCTTCGAAAAGAAAGTTACGGGTTTACTCGCATGGGCCAAGGAATACTAATCTCTGTTACTCTCAACATCTGTTCAAGTCATAAACTGTATCAGTACTGATGCATTGTTAAAAGTGTGCAGGAAAGTATACAATATGAAAATGGCGCTGCGTGATTCGCGTAGACGTCATAGCACTACAGAAAAGAGTTGGGCTGGAAATATTATTTATCTGCAGTAATGATTTCCAGTTTGCGATAGTTGAAGACGAAGTTCGGTGAACTGATTAAATATGTCTGCCAGTTATAGTTGTAACTCGTTTGCTTGCGAGAGGTCAGTGAAAATTTTACCATTAATTAATTAATTCATTACACCTCAAATAATATACGAGTAGGAGAGTAGAAACCATAGTTCAATTGTTTTATCTACACTAATAATAAATCTGTAGCAGAAATTTTTCTGATAATTTTCGATTTTCCAAAAATAATAGGTCCTAACATATATAATTAACCGCCCTGAAACCGAAAATAGGTTTTTTGAAATTTTTGTTTGTATGTATATCTGTCTGTCTGTCTGGATGTTTGTTACCTCTTCACGCGATAATGGCTGAACCGATTTATATGAAAATTGGAATATAAATTAAGTTCGTTGTAACTTAGAATTTAGCCTATATGGCATTCAAAATATTTTATTTAAAAGGGGGGTTATAAGGGGGCTTGAATGAAATAAATCGAAATTTCTCCCTTATTATTAATTTTCATGAAAAATATTACATAACAAAAGTTTCTTTAAAAATAATTATCGATTAGTTTTATTCCATGCAAAATTTTGATAGTATACTGATATTTAATGAGATAAAAGAGTTTCAAAATTACAATAACAACGTCATCTAAGGCGGTGTAATGAAATAAAAAACAAATGACTTCGTCTATAAGGGGCCTTGGACAACAACAATCGAAAGCTATGAAACATAGCCTACAGAGAATGTTTCTGTGTTTGTATGAAGTAATATCGGAAGCTAAATTAACCGATTTGTATAATTAATTATTAATTCACCATTGGAAAGTGTGGCTTCCCTAGATGGACATAATGCTATAATGTTATTACAGTAACTTGTAAGTGAATCGAGGTCAGGTAAGATTTAAATAGCTTCTTATGGACAGAAAACTTGATAGGTATTCGTTTCCTGTATTTCCTAAAATAATTTTTATGAACAAATGAGTGGTCTCTGGATCAAAATGATCGTATTTTAATTTTTTTAATACAATTTAAATTAAGTAACATAATAAACGCTTTATCCTTCTATCAATCACGAATGTTCCCTGGATCAAATGTCCTATCTTAATTATGTAATTACTTTATATTTATTTCCAACGGGTGCAGCGGAGCGCACGGGTACGGCTAGTGTTCAATAAAAATTGTAAATACGAGTACGAAATTCGAAAATTTTACAACCAGACTATGAATTTAAGGATCTGTGCTCAAAGATGAACTATTTTAGAATTTTATTTTATAGCCAACGTAATTTTCTGAATTTAAGGATCTGTGCTCAAAGATGAACTATTTTAGAATTTTATTTTATAGCCGACGTAATTTTCTGTATTTAAGGTTCTCACTGCAGTAGAGTTAAGTTAATGTTTTTTTTCCATATTGTATTTAATTTATTTACATTCTCTGGTAATTAAATGTAATTTTCGTAAGAACAATTGATGTTATGACTATAACTTGAATATTATATATATATATATATATATATATATATATATAGTTTATAGAGCTTCCTCAAATTAGAGGCTGCCATTAGACAAAGCATACAAAAAAAAGAACAAATAGATGATGAAAGATAAGAGAGTGAGAAAAATGACAAACAAGTAAACAAACAAACAAACAAACAATGGCAGTTAACAGAATAAGCTAACAAGAAGAAGAATTGTAATAGCGCGTCAGTTTTTTCAGTACACTGAATTAGAGTCCATATACGTGGTTCCGTAAGAGTTTGACTGAGTCTCTAATTATGAGGAGGGCCAGTTCATTTCGAAAAGATTTGTGCAGTCCTAGGGTCTTACAGAACTGAGAAGAAAAGTTAGGTGTCTTTCCTCTTGCTCCAAACATCAATCCCGTAACACTGATATCGTGAATTTGGTGTATATTTATATATTTATTTATTTACTTACTCAATTACTTTATTTTGTATTTATTTAGCTATTTACTTATTTATTTAGTTATTTATTTAGTTATTTATTTATTACTTATTTATTTACTTTCTTACTTACTTATTTACTTCTTTATTTAGTTATTCATTTATTTATTTATTTACTTATTTATTTATTTATTTACTCTCTTATTTATTTATTTAGTTATTTATTTTTTATTTATTTACTTATTTATTTATTTATTTACTTATTTATTTATTTAGTTATTTATTTATTTACTTATTTATTTATCATTTTTTTATTTACTTTCTTACTTATTTACTTATTTATTCATTTATTTAGTTATTTATTTATGTAGTTATTTATGTAGTTATTTATTTATTTATTTATTTTGTTATTTATTTACTTACTTATTTATTTATTCATTTATTTATTTAATTTATTTATTTATTTATTTATTTATTTATGCATTTATTTATTTACTTAATTACTTATTTATTTATTTATTTATTTATTTATTTATTTATTTATTTATTTATTTATTTATTTATTTATTTATTTATTTATTTATTTATTTATATCGTTGTAAGCAATATTTTGTGTCGGTTTCCATAGTTAGCTACACTTTTATATAAAAATTAAACGAAACAGAATTAAAATTTTTTTGAATAGACACAAAATCAGAGCCCGCATGTTCGCTGCTGCAGAATGTTTCTGTTTTACATAGCAGCAGTTGCAATGTAGTGTACACATCCGTGGAGAGTTAATATTACGCAAAACGATATTTACGTCTCTTTGCATTCATTTTAGCAGTGCTGGCTGTGCAGTTTTTTGTGTTACTTTCAGAAATAACACGAACTATTTTACATCTCCGCAGTTTTCATGCGAAACGAAATGTTGCTCTGTATGCATAAACCAGTGCATTATTTGTACGAATCCGGGTGGATACATCATGGTGGATTTGCCTCTAATAATGTATCCTAAATAGAGAACCGGTGAATTTGGTTCCTTTTGCCTTTATTTATCTGCGTTACTAGTGCTACATTAATCTTCATATCGCGCTCCGGATGACAAAATATTTGTCAAAAGCTTCAATTATGTCATGAAACTGATTCATCGTGAAACTAGATAAAGTGTTTCTAGTGTTACATTAGATCAGTGATGTCAAAGCAAGCGCGTTTTTCTGACCTTGTCGTCGTGCGCGGGCATCAAGCGCTAAGTATGGAAAGAGCAAGGGTTGTGTATATAAATAAGTAGCCTGTTGGAGTAAGAAAACAGTGGTGCACAAACTTCAGACGGAACGTGAAATTTTATGTCGTTATTTTATATGGCTTCTTTCCCTTTGTTATTATCTATATTGTCTGTAAAATAAAAGTACTAATACCAATTTCTTATTATTTCAGTTGTGTTTTAAATGTTAATAACATAATAAAAAGTTAAGAAGGAATATTTACATAAATTCGATAGTAGTACAACTACACTGTACTAAATGGATGAAACACATCATTAATAAAATAGTAATATCACAGAAAAAAAAAAGATTGAGTATGACATTATAAGTTGTCATTGATATTGTGGTACCCTTAGCCTTATAAAAGTAATCAATAAACTAATCAAAACAATATTACAGTATAAAGCAAAGTTACCTAGGTGCTGTATATGTTTTAAATGTAACTAATATTCGATAACAAAACTCTTATCGCATTATGCTTTTAAGGTGATATTGGTGAGCAACTTCTTATCATCAGAATATTAAATTATTTTCTCGAAATGTGCTGAAGCTATAGAGCTGACGTTTTTACAACACGTGGGAATGTATCTTTTAATTATGATGTAACAATAGTTGCTTTGTTAATTAATTTCCTTACAAACAATTTCCATGCGAATATTATCAAAATTTTCAATACACTATCTTCAGTAATACGTATTTACGGTATAATATATTTACGAAAACATTCTGTAAGGCTACTAAATAAATAGGCCTATAACTGCAAATTTCACTTTTCTATTAGAAATAGTTCAGAAAATATTTCTTTTGGATAAAATAATTAAACTTGTGAAAAAATGAGCATTAAAATTAAAACTTACATTCTTATAATGCACTTACACTTCTCAGGCAAATCTAAAAATTAACATGGATACAATTTTAATAAGTTATCTTCCCTTTGCCCATTGAATCAGTGCTGGCCATCCCTGAATATAGCTCGACCAAGCGGCATATACTACCTCTTTCGTCTGTCTCTTTCCTTTCAGCTGTAAAGCGCTTAGGCTCTCGTGAGCTCTAAAGCGCGCGCTTGCTCCTATGGGCATCAATTGACATGACTGCATTAGGTCTTACAACTGTTAATATCATCAATACATATTATCACCCTTATAGTTAACGGTTCTAGTATTATCAGCACGCAATTCAAATTTCAAATGCTGAAGCGGTCATATACTGTCTTTTATTAGGATTTATTTATAGTCACCTGCCCTTATTACGAATACAATTATTCATTAAACATTTATGCAGTTTCTTTTCGCATCGTAAGAGTGATTACGTATACATTACAACAATGTTCATTCAATTTTATTTAATATCTATGATAAATGTTACTAATGTCATAGAAGAGCTAGAGTCTCTTACTATGTTCGACAGTTCTCAGGAGATTGCAGGAATTATTTCCAATTGACTTGAAGTATAGGCTTATACCCGTTCATAATGTGTTTGATTGTATTTAGGTAGGCCTGGGGTTAATAGCTCAATTGAGGCACTGTAGACTATCCATATTCCCCGACAGAGCCAGTTATGTATCAGACCTACCTTAAGGAAGCAGTGCTGAGTGACGGATTGTACAGGGGCATCTTTTTATTTTTACCTCAATTTTTATTGTACCTCAGTTTTTGAATGTACTTCACTCCCACCCCTTCTACTAATGAAGTTCAACCGTCCTCCACACAGATCCAAGACCTCATATACAGTCATAGTAGCCTTACGGTCATAGTAAACAGTACGTTCCAAAAATATGTTCGCGTTTTCCGGTGACGAAAGAGCTTTCAATATTGAAACATTTTCGCACAGGTACTGTCGTCCATTTGCCTACGTCGTATTCCGGTTTCCCCCACCAGCTTTTATTCGCCAGCTAGTGGTTGGGCTGTCTTAGCTCTTTTCTAAGAACATTAATTTCTGTTAGGAACTGGACGTCTACGTAATATTATACAACTGTTTAAAGAAACATAAATAAAAGGGCCTCGTTAAGTAATTAACTGTCACGTGATTTCCTCCCTTTCTACGACGCTGCGACGTAACCACTTGGATGGACAGTAGATAGCATGTCTGAGTAATTTTATCTTTTCGGATCGGGCAGAAGTAAAGATTGAATTTACAGTACGTAAGGTCTCTTTTATAGAGTAGGTGCACAATTATTTCAACATGAGTTATTGATACGAAGTACGAACCTGGTAATTGGAATTACGTACAATAGTCTATAGTGCGATAATATGCACATTAGAACTGAAGCCTGTATCGAAATGAACGGCCACCATTTTAAAAAATGTGTTTAATATCCATATTATGATTATTTTTCAATTTCACTTCATTCTCTATAGTGTACGCTAATGTGCTGTAGACAGTATAATATACACTGCATAATGAATACGTGCACATGGACGGCCCAGTTCGTGAGTAAAAACACTCATTGTTAATACTGTACTGTATTTAGATTAAACAAAAACCTAATAAAAATGATCAAACTCAAAAGAGCAATATTTCCTAGTTTACGTAAACGGATGAACTAATTTTCTTCCCTCCTATACCTAGTAAAGTGATTTGTTTGTACAGGGACATCACTTTATTTTTACCAACATTTTTAACATTAACCTGGCTATACTCGGAAACACTGTTGCCCCCTTCCATTACAGGAGTTTGATGTTACTAGTGCAATATGTAAACAAATCATTTTACTAGGTATAGGAGGAGAGAAAAGTAGTGTATCCATTTATGTTGTAGGGAAATACGATATTACGATTTTCAGTTTGATCGTCACTTTTACGGAATTTATCAAAATACAGTAGAGTAGTAACATTTTTTTTTTTCAAAAACTCAACATTTCAGGCGGCTATGTTCGTTATGTAATGTCTACTTCATTTACCATATTAGTTATTGGTGTTAACATACAATATAGAGAGTGCATTTAAATTGAGGGGTCATAAGTAATAATAATAATAATAATGATTTATTTTAGCTGGCAGAGTTAAGACCGTAAGGCCTTCTCTTCCACTCAACCAGCAAAAAGTGTATATACATATGCATGAACTTACAAAGAATCCAACAATTTGATTTAGATGAGAGTTACATGTATACAAAAGTTATTTACAAATTAAACAACAAAATACTATGAACTATTAATTAAACACTGAAATAAACTGTGTAGCAGAATTAAACTAAAATACATAGAATGTTAATATATTTCAAATAATATTAGATAATAGAAAGAGATTATTACGAGACAATTAAAATACAGCACAATCAGGATGATGTCTAAAGAAAAAAGTAACAATGTAGTCAGTGATAGTTTAAATCAGTATGATTGGAGTGAAATGCTAATAAGGTTATCTTTTAAGCTGTTCTTAAAGGTGTTTATTGTCTTGCAGCCCCTAATACTTTGTGACAAGGAATTCCATTGACGCGAGGTGGATATTGTAAAAGATGATGAATAACAAGATGTTCTATGAAGAGGTATACTTAGCGTGCCACAGATAAGTGATCTGGTATTTACGTCGTGGTTAGAGTATAGATAAGAGAAACGGGACGAAAGGTAATTTGGTGTTGAAGTGTGCAGAATTCGAAAGAGTAAAGACAAAGAGTGTAAAGTTCTACGTTCTTTAAGTCGGAGCCACGAGAGACTTGCGAAGGATGGTGATATGTGATCATACCGTCGGATGTTGCACACGTATCTGACGCACATATTCTGAGCTCGCTGTAACTTGACTGACAATTCAGAACTTAGGTCACTTAACAAAACGTCACAATAATCGAAGTGCGGCGTTACTAGGGTTTGCACTAGGGTAAGTTTTAGTTGCTGGGGCAAGAAGTTTCTCAAGCGACTCAAACAGCGAATGGAGGAACAGATTTTTTTTATCGTTTCTTTAACTTGAAAATTCCAACTTAGATTATTATCAAAAAAGAAGCCAAGATTTTTTACGACAGATGAATAAGGGATTAGCGTGTTGTTAAGGGTAACAACTGAAAGATTACTGTTATTAAGGGAGTTAACTAAACGCTTATGTCCAATAATTATGGCTTGAGTCTTACTTGGATTAAGTGTGAGTCCGAAATTGGCCGCCCAAGTGGAGACAGTGGCTAGGTCACAATTTAACTTGTCAATCGATTCATTGATCGTATTGGGTCTGGAATGTATGTAAAGTTGTAGGTCGTCGGCATAGAGGTGATATCGGCAATACTGTAAGTTCTTTGATACGTCATTAATGTAGATAGAGAAAAGTAGTGGTCCTAATACGGAGCCCTGCGGCACTCCCGCCTTTGTGCATCTCCATTGGGAGAATTGATTATCAAGTGAAACACACTGTTGGCGGTCACGTAGGTAGGAGTCCATCCAGCTCAAGATATTGTCTGACAGGTGCAAAGCCTTCATCTTTGCAAGAAGCAAGTCGATATCAACAGAACCAAAGGCATTGCTGAAATCGAGAAGAGTTAGTGCCGTTACTTCACCCCTATCCATAGCTTCACGGATGTCCTCAGTCACTTTAAGTAGGGCTGTAGAAGTGCTGTGTCCATGTCTAAAACCCGATTGATAGTCATCAAGGAGTTTGTGTTCGTCGAGATAGTTCATAAGTTGTCCATGTACAATATGTTCTAATGCTTTTGAAAGGGTGGGAAGAATTGATATCGGTCTGTATTGGTTTACTGTAGAAGGTGTGTTAGATTTAGGTAAAGGTTTCACTAATGCCATTTTCCAGAGAGAGGGGTAGGACCCAGTCATAATAGATGCATTGAATATATGGGTGACGGTCGGCAGGATCACATCTAATATTTTATACAGGAGAGTGATATTTATATTGTCTATACCTTGGGCTTTAGATTTCATACGTCGCAGCGTCTTCATTACGTCAGTCGGGTTAATGTATTTAAAGAAGAATTTATCCCACACAGGTTGGGGGTAAGATCTGAGAAATTCAAGAGTCTCTTGCTTATGTAATGGTTCAGGTGGAGCAGTGACAAAATGTTCATTTAGACTATTGAGTGACAAGTTGATGTTATCTACCCGAGGCTTTGCTTTTGTTAGACCCAGGTTATTAAGTAAAGGGCTGTAAGTGCACTTAAGTTACTTTTGAGAAAATGGGGTTTAAATATTTAAGCTTTCGTAAAATCAGTGAAATTTTTTATTTAAATTTTAATGTGTGATGCTATTAAAATATCCCTTTGCCACTAAAATCTTAGATACTTTTGCTTACACTGGATGCACTTAACTCACGTTATTACAAATGTCACTAGCATTCCTTTGCTTCTAGCCACCTCAATTCAAAAAAAGCTAATCTGAATTTTTAAACAAGTTGCTGAAAATGGTTGCCGTTCATTACAATGCAGGCTTCAATTCAGTACGCATATTATTAAAAACATTTTGAAGCATATTCTCTGAAATTGAATTCATCGTTTCTTGAATATAATTTTTAGTACGATATTATTAATATAGGTTCTTTCTTCTATAGAAAACGCAATCATATTTATGAAACACACTATACACTGCAGTGTTTACTTCACTGCTTGAAGACTTGGAATGCAACAGCGGCCGTAAGTTTGTGTGTCTGACGGGAGCAAGGACATTAGTGAAGGGGTGAGAGTGAAGTACATTCAGAAATGCAGGTACAATAAAAATGCAAGTAAAAATAAAATGATGTCCCTGTATAAGACATGCATCATAGCTTTCGGCTCTCGCTGATAGCCTAAAATCCACCACTGATCCAGAGTCTTTTACTCTGTGTTCGCGAGCCACTGGCGTAGCTCGGTCGTTTAAGGCGCTTACCTACCGATCCGGAGTTGTGCTCGGGCTCGGGTTCGACTCCAGCTTGGGATGATTACCTGGTTGGGTTTTTTCCGAGGTTTTACCCAACCACAAGGCAAATGTCAGGTAATCTATGGCGAATCCCCGGCCTCATCTCGCCAAATATCATCTCGCTATTACCAAATCCATCGACGCTATATAACCTCGTAGTTGATACAGCGTCGTTAAATAACCGAGTAAAAAAAACTATGTTTTCGTTTCTAAAGCGGTGAAGCGGAAAGTATATGGGCGGTGGTATCTTTTTCTTTTTTCCCCTTTATTCCTAGGGCTAAAAGGTGTAGCATTAATATATTTGAGGGGTAATCTTTCAATAGAAGATTTCTGGAACTTGATATCGAGGTGTGAAAACCTACCTCTTGCGTAATGGAATTTGTGTTAGGCCTGAATCCCTGATATCTTCCATTTTTGTAGGAAATATCTTTGCACATTATCTTATTTCAAAATGGTGTGAAGTTGTATTATTAGTAATTAGTGAGTGACAGAGATGTTTTTTTTTTTTCTTTGACGGCTTCATCTACTAGTTCATTTCCACTAGTTTTGTTCAAACAGGCTTCAGTTGATATAGAAACATTTTTTTTTTCTGTGGTAAAATTTTTTTTTTATCCGGAAGAAGCCAGAATTTAACATCAGAAATTGTAAATATGTAACTCGCAATAATCTGAAAAAAAAATAATAATGTGGTGTTTTGCATTGATATCATATAAACTAAATTTCAATATATATTATGCCTTTCTTGAACCTGCAGTGACTTTTTTAAATTTTAATTGCCTTTTTTGCCTGCCTTTTGTGGTTTTTTTTCTAGATTTACAGTACCTGTTTTTTTAAGGGACAACGGATGCATTAATATAGAGTCGCATTAAAAATCTTAAACTTCTAAATTTTTTGAATTTAGATGTTTCAAAATTGATGTATTTACTAAAACGTATTATTTCATTTCCTCTACTTTTTGTTGTAATTTTTGGAGGAGGAAATTTTATTTTTACGTGATGTAATAAATGACTCATTTGCAAACAAATTTTCGCAAAACTACAGTTTAGAGCAATATCATATTTTTCACAAATGTTTTAAAGACCTTAAGAATGATTCTGTTGGTTCTGATTTTTGTTTTAGGTCATATTTCATTTTATGAAAATGAATTAAATATGGTCTTTCTTAAATGAAAAAGTTACATTTAATTTACAACACCAAAACTAAGTATAGCGTATTATATTTTGAAACGTAAATAATGTTAATGTGTAATTCATTTTATCTTATAAAAGATACGCTCTCTTATTAACGGACTAATAAATCCTAAAATTCACATGAAGTACATATTTATTAAATATCAATGACACTGAAACTAAATTGTTTGTATACATCTTAAGTCTGACTAATAAAATATGTTATTAGTCAGCGATGTACAGTAGTGACAAAAAAAACTGGACCAACCCTTGAGCCTTGTTCACTCCAGAGCACGATAGACTGGTAACTAAGACTTTCGTGGTTCGAATCCTGCCTGGAAAGGAAACCTTCTTTGTTCGTTATTCAATTTTATGCCCAATACTTTTTGATTGCAACGATATTTTACTACTTAATTAACTTATTATTCCCAGGACATGAATTTTACCAGCTACCGAAAAGTATTGGGAATAAATTTGAATAAGGAACAAAAAAAATTCCTTCCAAGGCAGGATTCGAACCACGAAAGTCTTAGTTACCAGTCTATCGTGCTCTGGAGTGAAAAAAGCTCTGAAATCAGCTACAAGGGTCGGTCCGGTTTTTTTGCGACTACTGTACATAATAGAAGGGGAAAGGAACTGGCCACTCTACCCATTATCTCCAGGTTTAGTTGCCTAATGAGTGGTGACTTATTAGTAGAGTCCTGCGTTTGATTACTTCGAAAACAAGTTAGATGCATATGGATCATACTTGCTTTGCTTGCAAAGAGGGGCTCTGACACGTCTGCCCGCTTCGTTTCGTGTATTTACATCTGCTTATTCGTATAGGGCAGTATAGACACTGAATAATCAGAATTCTACTGAAATAAATTGTGGAAATTACAAAAATGGAATAAATCACAGTAAAAACAAAATTATTTAGACACACTACTTGCTTCACGAGTCTCTACAAATTACAGCGAGTAACTTACTTACTTATTTACAAATGGCTTTTAAGGAACCCGAAGGTTCATTGCCGCCCTCACATAAGCCCGCCATCGGTCCCTATCCTGTGTAAGATTAATCCAGTCTCTATCATCATATCCCAACTCCCTCAAATACATTTTAATATTATCCTCCCATCTACGTCTCGGCCTCCCCAAAGGTCTTTTTCCCTCCGATCTCCCAACTAACACTCTATATGCATTTCTGGATTCGCCCATACGTGCTACATGCCCTGCCCATCTCAAACGTCTGGATTTAATGTTCCTAATTATGTCAGGTGAAGAATACAATGCGTGCAGTTCTGCGTTATGTAACTTTCTCCATTCTTCTGTAACTTCATCCCGCTTAGCCCCAAATATTTTCCTAAGCACCTTATTCTCAAACACCCTTAACCTATGTTCCTCTCTCAAAGTGAGAGTCCAAGTTTCACAACCATACAGAACAACCGGTAATATAACTGTTTTATAAATTCTAACTTTCAGATTTTTTGACAGCAGACTAGATGATAAAAGCTTCTCAACCGAATAATAACACGCATTTCCCATATTTATTCTGTGCTTAATTTCCTCCCGAGTGTAATTTATATTTGTTACTGTTGCTCCAAGATATTTGAATTTTTCCACCTCTTCGAAGGATAAATCTCCAATTTTTATATTTCCATTTCGTACAATATTCTGGTACCGAGACATAATCATATACTTTGTCTTTTCGGGATTTGCTTCCAAACCGATCGCTTTACTTGCTTCCAGTAAAATTCCCGTGTTTTCCCTAATAGTTTGTGAATTTTCTCCTAACATATTCACGCTAGACTGTGACTATGAATTCATATTTTGTAGCACTATTAAGATATTTTGACATATTTCGACTAGACTGTGTCTTTGAATTAAGACTTTGTAGTACTATTAAGATGTTAGTTGGGAGGCCGGAGGGAAAATGACCTTTGGGGATGCCGAGACGTAGATGGGAGAATAATACTAAAATGGATTTCAGGGAGATGGGTTATGATGATAGAGACTAGATTAATCTTGCGCAGGATAGGGACCGATGGCGGGCTTATGTGAGGGCGGCAATGAACCTACGGGTTCCTTAAAAGCCATTTGTAAGTAAGTAAGTACTATTAAGATTGTTGTACATATTTCATCTAGACTGTGACTATGATTGTTAAGACTTTGTATCACTATTAAGATATTTTAACATATTTCAACTAGACTGTGACTATATCTGTGAAGACTTTGTAGATTTTTTGACATAATTCATCTAGACTTTGGCTATAAATTGAGGCGGTAGCCGGAAAATGGGCCCATAGGTCTATAGGCCCTTTTTCGAGAGAATATTTAATTCAATTCTCCGTTTTAAAATCTATTTGTTTACGTAGTTTCATTTCATTATATCGTAATCAGAGACCAGGGTAGCTAATTCAGATTTTACGGCGAGTAACTGTAAACTAAAATGTTCACAATTTATGGTGTTTGAAAAGAAAATTTTCTTCTTCTTTCTGATAAAATACGTATTCTTCTTTCTTAATGAAGTGCTCGCTACCAAATTCTTCTATTGAAGCACTCATTTCCAACAGTCTAGGTTTGCTTTTTTTCGACATCTTCACAGAACAGCAGTCCTGAAGTGTGTACGCAGCGCTATTCTCCGAACATACCTTCACTGTTACGGATTGCTTGGAGGCTTTAGGTAACCAAACGCAGGACTTCACATATTAGTGTCACTTATCAGATTCCAACCTGTCTTCCGACAGTTGACTGGACAAACCACTGAAACTAAATTTATTTTCCGTTTTGAATCTAGCGTACACTACTTTTAACAATTGAATATAAGTAATTGGTTAACTAGCGGACTTACTCGTGTTATTTATGTAAGTTTGTGCGGCTTACAGCTGTTTCGATGCTTCATCACACCATCCTCAGAGCCTACTAGATCTCGGCGTCATCTCGAACTTCTCTGCCTGTTATGTGGGTGCGTTTGATTGTTGAAAGGTGTTGAAAAGTGGAGTCAAATAGTGTTTGTGTACTGAAATTGATCTGTGTGATGAGAATTTGATCCGGGTGTGTTTTAATGTGTTTGTATATTTCGTATTGTTCTAGTGTGGTTGAGTTTTAGGTTCTTGGGTTGTATGTGTAGGATTTCCATGTCCGCATTTATGTTATTGTATGTATGGTTAGCATTGGTTATGTGATCGGTGTATGTAGATGTATTGTGTCCTCTGGTTATTGCTTTAATGTGTTCTTTGTAGCGTGTTTGGAATGATCTGCCTGTCTGTCCAATGTAGAACTTGTCGCAACTATTACATGTGAGTTTGTATACACCTGTGTGGTCGTATTTCTTTGTTTGTGTTTTTTGTGTGTTGAGATGTCTTTGTTCTGTATGCTATGTTGTATTTGTGCTTTCTGAATGAAGATGCGATCTTATGTGTGCTTTTGTTTTCATATGTTAGTGTGATGTATTTCTTGTGTTCTTGTGTTTGTGTTCTGTTTTGCGTATTTTTGTCTTTGTTAACAGCTGTAAGCCGCACAAACTTACATAATTAACACGGGTAAGTCAGCTAGTTAATCAATTACTTAAATTTATTTTTATTTTTAGGATCTTTCTGTCTGTCACTGCCGTTCAACTAAGAGTGTATTTGTAAATTGCTAGTTTTGCTTCTTGCATATTATTGTATATCCGCTGTTGAGGAAGACTGGTTCCCGGGTGATTTTCGCAGTTTTTAAAATATCTTTTTTTATAATTGGAATGACAATATTTTATTGCTAAGAACTTGTTGGTTCTTCGCCCTTAAATAGTTTGTTTAAAAAGCTGAGATATCTAATTTTTAAATCTTATCTGCTTATTTTTAGAGTTAAATATTTAGTTTATCTTCACAGTAAAAAGGTATATTTTGTTGCGCAACAAATATTGAAATGTTCTTAAACGTAACATAGTTCATATTTACTTTCCATAGCCGAATTTGAAGGATATAAAACATATTAAAAAAAGAAATGAGCAGAAAACAAGAAATGTTATATATGTTTAATATTTTTTTTTAGCGTATCACTATGTTCACAGTGTTGCGACTGTACCCACTGTGCGCTGATAAGAACGAAGGTCGTAGCTTGCGAGTAGGAAGTGCTCTGTGAATCACGCTTAAATAACAAAAAAAGCACGGTCCGGAATTAATTTTTCATAATTGTATATGAAAACGTGCGCATACCTCTTCTTGTCTGCCACTCGACCCCATCCATTGTCTACAGTTCCTGGTGCGGTTGTAGGTGTATGATTTGTGAAGAACATTCGTCCTGTTGAACTCTAAAAGGATTTTCAAGGAGACCTCTACCTTAAAGTTATCCTGACTCTTGCTATGAAACTTCTTCAAACGGAAAAAGCATTGCACTAATAAAGTTATCACAGAATATACTGAGTGAAATTTTTTAAATTACGGTTTATTTAACGACGCTCGCAATTGCAGAGGTTATATCAACGTCACCGGTGTGCCGGAATTTTGTCCCGCAGGATTTCTTTCACATGCCAGTAAATATACTGTCGCATTTAAACACACTCAAATGTCATCGACCTGGGTCGAGATCGAACACGAACCTCGAGCACAGAAGGCCAGCGCTATACCAACATACGTTACCGAGGCCGACTATAGACTGAATAAAAAGTTGCTTGTGAAATGCTGAATTGTGAAAGATGGCGTTTTGGGACTTACTTATTTACAAATGGCTTTATGGAACCTGCAGGTTCAATGCCGCCCTCACATAAGCCCGCCATCGGACCCTATCCTGTGCAAGATTAATCCAGTCTCCATCATCATATCCTACCTCCCTCAAATCCATTTTACTGTTATCCTCCCATCTACGTCTCGGCATCCCCAAAGATCTTTTTCCCTCCGGTCTCCCAAGTAACACTCTATATGCATTTTTGGATTCGCTCATACGTGCTACATGCCCTGTCTTTCACAAACTGGCAGAAAATGTAAATAACTTTTTTTTTAAATACTTCATCGTGTCTGACATACAGTACACCCAAGTGTAATTAGAAACGCAGCCATTATGATATGATTTCTATTACATGGGATTGCGACTACTTATATGTATATAGTTTATTATAAAACAACCTCCTGAATTTACAGGTTGCCGAGAAAAACAATGTTAACAAAATGCAATAATAACGGGTATAGCACAGGATTTAAGTATAAATGCAATAAAATGTTGAAAAAAAAATACTAAATTAATATGAAATCAGAGATCAAAATAAAATTTAAATGTTACCTCTAAAAATTATTATCCTCCATGTTGAATCTTTCGTACACTATTTTTAACACTTGAATATAAATAGGCATAATTGATTAAATGGCGATCTTACTCGTGTTAATTATGAAAAGCCTATACATATACCGAACACATAACTAATGCCAACCACACATACAATAACATAAATACAGACATGGAAATCCTACACATACAACCCAAAAACCAAAAAGTTAACACACTAAACAATATGAAATATACAGACACGCTAAAACACACCCTAATCAAATTCTCAACACACAGATCAATTTCAGAACACACACACTATTTGACTCAACTCTTCATCACATGAACGCACCCACACAACAGGCAGCGAAGTTGAGATGACGCCGAGACACAAGGCACTGAGGATGGTGTCAAGTAGCACCTAAACAGCTGTAAGCCGCACATGCTTACATAATTAACACGAGTAAGATCGCTATTTAATCAATTGTTTATTTTTAATTATTATACCTATAAATCATTTTAATACGTATATGCAAGAACCTCAAACCACAATGATAACAATACTTTTAATTTTCTTAACCCTTAAAGTAGGGCCTCTAATTTTTGTGACACTAGTAGTCGCGTGGAGGCACCGCAGTACTCCATTTTAAAATTGCATTTCATTGAGGTATGTTAATGATATATTGCAGTTTTTATATAACTATAACTTTGCTTATATACTCAACAATTAGTTTGTTTCAGTTTTGATGAAAAGAAACAAACAATATGTTAGTCACCTTGGTTTTTTCATGCACATTTCAATCGTTGTTAGTTTTGAAATTTCAGGCTCTCACTTAATAGAATATTACAACTACATAAACATATACAGGTATTGTTTAATTCAATTTTCTGTAAGGTGCACTACGTATCAGCACTACTACATAGTAGAGACATGTCCTACGGCATGGTTTATAAACAATACCTTTGGTCAATTTTAATACAATTTTAGAACATTCCAGACAAATATAGACCTTACTTTCAAAGCAATACAAACATTATTATGGTCGTAAGTCATTATTATGAACAAAAATATGTACGAGGTTCATCCAGGAAGTAAGTTCCAATGACCGATAAAGAAAACAAAAGCATCAATAAGGAAGAAATATTTATTGCACTATTTACAGAGATTCACTTGCTACTTGTCAAACTAGTCACTACCGTTATTGAGGAATTTACGAGTATCGTACCAGTGCACCAACGTTTGTATGCTCCATAGGAGTCTGCTGCCAACGTCTGGAGCCATGAAGTCCCTGCCGTCTGTACCTCAGCGTCGTTATGGAAACGTTTTTCTGCCAGAAAGCGCTTCATGAGACGGAAGAGAAGAAAGTCACTTGGCGCGAGGTCGGGACTGTAGGGTGGATGGTTGAATATCTCCCATCCAAACTCAAGCAACAGATTCCATGTGGCATTGGCTGAATGGGGTCGTGCATTGTCGTGCAAAAGCATAATGCCACTTGTCAGCATTCCACGTCTCTTGTTCTGGATCGCACTTCTCAGATTTCGCAATGTCTGACAATACCGTTCAGCATCAACGATCTCCCCTCGAGGTAAAAACTAGCACATGAGGACACTCGTCAATCCCAGAAGACAGTGCACATGTTGTTTTTTTTTTTTTGACATAGATTGTTTGCTTGAATTTGGTCATCCCAGTTGAACCACTATGCTGCCAAAGCATGGATTGTTGTTTTGTTTCTTGTGTGGCATACTCATATTTTATCCCCAGTGACAACATTGTCAGGAAACTCGTCACCTTTCTCTGCGTACCGCAATGTCAATGCTGCGGCCAGACGTTTTGTTTTGTGTTCATCTGTCAGCTGCTTTGGCACCCATCTTGCACACATTTTCCGAAAACCAAGCCACCGGAAGACGATTTCGTGCAGGAGTGAGCGGGACACCTGGGGGAATTAACCAGAGATTTCCGAAAATGTGAAGCGCAGTTCTGCAGAACTGCTTGCCGCACACTTTCCATCAGTTCTGGCGTCACAAGGGACCGTCGATTACTACGGTCTTTATCATGCATATTGGTTCGGGCTTCAATGAATTGCTGCACCATCGTCTGACCATACTGTCGCTCATAATGTCGGGTCCATACACGTTGCACAATTGGCGGTGGATCTATGCTGGAGATTGCTTCTGAGCTTGCAGAAAACGGATAACTGCAATAATCTTGCAGTTGGTGGGAGACAATATCAGTGCAGCCATTTTCTCCTAGCACTGTGCTGTAACTACTACCGTCACAAGACTGGAACTGCACTGAATTATTCCCACATACACCCTCTCTACTGCTAAACATGCGTATTCTCGTCCAACAAGTCATGCCATCTCTAGACGCAATTGAAACTTACTTCCTGAATGAATCTCGTAATTTGTTTTGGTCATTCAAACTCAAAGTTATTATATTTTCGTATTTGTGTATCATGTTCTGATTTACTCAGGTGATCCACTTCGTCATGATCAGAGTCTCCATTTTCATCAACACTTGTCTCTACTTCGTCCATAAGCTTTCTAATACGAAAGGGTGTTCCAAAAATAAGTTTCGTAATTTTTTTTTAATGTGAAGATGGTACAGCAGGTGAAACAAACAATAACTATAAGAAACTACACATGTTGCTGGTTCAACGACGGAATATTCCGTCAGCGGTGGCGGAATGGCGCATGCGCAGATCGCCGAGAAAGAGAGCGTAGCAGTTTAACGGCGTGCCCAAGTTTATTCGAGTAAAAATCACGATGGCAGACAGACGTGTTCTGACAACATAGTCGCCAATGGAAGTGCGTGCTATTATCCGCTATGAATGGGCACATGGGAGTAGTGTGTCCGTCATCCATGAACGCCTACAGACCTTGTATGGTGAAGAGGTCATGTCTCGTCAAATGGTTTGTCGCTGACGTTGCATGTTCAGTGAAGGAAGGCAGAGTGTGGAGGATGAAGGTCGAAGTGGTCGTCCCTCCACATCCACAAATGAAAACAACATTGCTAGAGTACAAGACATGGTGTTAGTGGACAGGTGCATAACGCCATCAGAGGTGGCGTCCACATTGCATATTAGTCATGCTCAGACCCATCACATGCTCCATGATGTGTTGGGTTACCGAAAAGTCTCTGCAAGATGGGTGCCGAGAAATCTGATCCCGGATCTTTCTTATGATTAATATTTGTTTCACCTGCTGTACCATCTTCACATTAAAAAATTACGAAACTTACTTTCGGAACACCCCTCGTACATGCTGTTTTTTCTTCAATACTACACGTTTTATTGTTAGCCACTTGACTGCCTTTACCAACAATAATAGACGGATTAACTATAAAACGCTAATAGAAAACAAGAACAGTGTGGTATAATAATACTGTTACGTCAGTAGTCGCATGGGGGCCTGAGAAACCCGCAATGCTTTCGAATATATCTACAATGTAAACTAACAGCCTGAAGATAGAGACAAACACTTTACAATTCCAAAAACGATATTTTACTGAACCGCCGAGCAGTGTAGCAAACACACAAATAATTAGAATAAAAATTCATAACCTTGGGGGCCTACCAGGTCCCCACGCGACTACTTACGGGTTAATTGATAGTACGAGACATTTCCAAATCTCCATAAAATAACGTGGTATTACTTGTTGGACGAATGACTGCCGGCGGCTAGTAGGCGAACTAAAGCATAAACACTGCGTCGGAGATGGATTGTATCGCATAACGCAGCATCAATGCCTCTCTTGAAATCGGCAATCAGTCATGCGAGTAATATAGTGCCGCGTGCTCCACCATCAATCCGAACACCTGTATCTCAATTAGCTTGTATTTACAATTATATTAATCCAACGTAGGCTCATATATGCTCCTCTTCACGTTCAGTTATTCAGGCTCACCTTTGTGATGTGCAAATCTGACAGTAGGGTCGAGGATGTATCTTTTAGAATTATTTTCTTTAAAAGCGATTATGTCGATCCCAAAGCAACTACCGTTAATGGCAATGCCATGGTCTTCTTCATAAACTGAAAAATCAATTATCGTAAGTTCTTCAGCTATGAAGGAGCGAACTATAAATGATTGGAATGACCTACCTGCAGCGGTCTTTGAGGGCTCTCCTTAAGGAGATTCAAGAATAATTTAAAAAGTTGTATATAAAGTGAAAATTAAAATTAAGGTGACATTCAGCATTTAATTTTTTTTAAGGTGACATGTATTTATCTAGGCTGACGAGTTTACTTCCTTGGTTTGAATTGTAAATTATTTAAAACTAGCGTGTAAGAGGGCCTTAGACTAGAAATGTTTAGTTTAAATGGAGTTCTGTTTATAAGTATGCATAAGGATGTAATTATTTGACTTATTTGAACTGTTGTATCAGTGAAGCGAGGTGAGTCAGTGAAGTTATGGTTTTACAGTGCAGTGAACAGTTCCTATCAGTGATAATTTATAGCGTCAATGAAATGTGTTCTATAGTGTCAGTGAAATGTGTTACAGAGTGTCAGTGAAATGTGTGCTAAAGTGTCAGTGAAATGCGTCATAGTGCCACTACAGGGAATGAGATGAGAGTAAAGTGAAAGACTATTGACACTTATGTAGGACCTATAGATAATTATGTAGGTTGTATTGTAAAATTAGGTATTTTATTTTATGTTTTATTATTATTGTGTTAAATTGTATTGTGTATTATTATTGTATTGTGTGTAAAATTGTATATGTGTTGTAAAATTGTATTGTGTATTGTAAATTTTATTGTGTATTGGTTATCATTTTATTGTGTATTGTTAATATTGTATATACCACTGCCACCGGGTGCTTGCCCACTTGCAGTGTAAATAAATACATACATACATATAACACGATGATGGCCTTAGTTTCTGAGAAGTTCGCCGTGCGGACAGGACCCTAAAACATGGGCAAGTGTTTCTTTCTTCCTGCGGCAATGCCAGCAGAGGTTATAGTCGAAGGACCTGCCCGGCACGCAGCGAACGCGAAAACATTCAGCGTATTCCGAATGTCACCGGACCGGTGGACAACAATGACGTCACGCTGCAGCGAAATAGGAATAAAACTGCTGGAAGGATCGATGGCTGTCATGGCGACTGTATAAGTTGTTGTCTGTGCTACGCTAGCAAAATTTTTCGAAATATCCGTACTGCCATTTCGTTCAAAGAAAAGAGAGCATAAACAATTTATTTCTTGAACCGGTAGTAATAACTGGTCCGTTGACATGTTCGCTCATAAGCCATTGACATATTGTTTTTACGTTGTGCTTATTACAAAGAATACAGCAGAACACACCGCCATGACACAACAGTGCACGATGTTATTCGTCTGCTAATTCCCGCCCTATACAAGAACCAATCAGATACACTGATGGCGGCTGATGGAGACTGCCACCACCTCTGCAAGCTGATGGTACCGGTGCGACACCGGTGGAGCATCAGCGACTCCATCGGTGAAGTTCGGAATACCGTGATGCCATCAGATTGCTCAGCGCTGAGATTCGGAATACGTTCATTGGCTAACATTTTGAGGGTCTCGCGCCATTCATTGCAGGAGAGACCTTCATGCTTTCTGACCCAAGATTTGGTAGGTGATATCTTCTTCTTTGACAAAACCTGGGTATTAAAAGAACACTCGAACTACACAACGTTTAGAGTTTTCTTGTCAATACCAATAGCAAAATCCCACTAAGCTTTCAGTATAGTGTATTTTGTTACACACTATATAAAGGAAATTTTTTTAAGAATTAAAAGAGTTACCATTTTATAAAGGTCTGTATATTGCATAGTGGTAATTAGTGATTGGATAAATATGCACAATTTATTACTCATATCGCATATTCATACACAAATATGTTACAAGAAAACTCATTTCTTGTGTCACGTCATTGTAGCTATAACGCAAATGGGTTTCTCAAAAAGCCCTCTGTGATCGGGTGAACGTTATTGTCGTCACATCCATTAGTCAGCTTATGCAAACAAACAGTATTATGTCGGGATTAAGCTCTGTGTGTTTACTGAGTACGACTGTCCCAGCTGCAGTGAGCATTCCCTATAATAATTCAGAGCTTCCGTTTTATTACATTAGACCCATTAGTAATACTCCATGTTAGTAACTTTGGAACCCGAAAAAAGAGTGTTCGTAATGAAGTAGAATTTAAAACAGTATTTAATTTAATTGTGTCGTGCAATGTTCGAACATGAGAGGGGATATCAAAATTTTACAAAATTCGCCCGACTCCATAGGCATCAAACAATACGTAGAAGTGAAGCATGTTACCTAAAATAACCGAGCTAATTAAAAACCGATTTGCTGGTCAAAGCAAGGAGACGCACTATCACTTCAATTTTTAACTTCGCTATAGAATATGCCATTAGGAAAACAGAAAGGGTTTGTAATTCAACGGGTTACATCAGCTGATTCTTTATGCGAATGACATGAATATGTTAAGAGAAAATCCAAAAAACCATTAGGAAAAACACCGGAATTTTACTTGAATCAAGTAAGGAGATAAGTTTGGAAGTAAACCCCGAAAAAAAAAAACAAAGAATGATTACACTAGTCAACAGCATTTTTTGTGCCGACAAACAGAATGCTGATTATTACCAAGTCTGATGCGCTGATTACGAATATGTAATCAGATTTTTTCCATCACGTCAGGTTTCCGAGCACTGCAACAATGTTGTATTTTATGAATAGCCATAAATACAATGCTGGCGGAAAGTACCTAGGTATTATTAATTGGCTGTGGAATTTTGAATATTGATGCAACCATAATGAAAATTGTGTGTACATGTAAATCATTAAATAGAGTTTGAACTTTTGCGCGTCCGTAGTATAGATGGTGGCCGTAAGGGGCGGTTCGCGCAACAATAGCAAAGATGGTCGATCACCTGTTTGTTCGCGAACGAACTGCACGCTATGAAGTGTGGAATTCCGTTGTTTTCGTTCAGAGATGCTGCCATACAGAGAAAGGAAGGAATGCCACAATCCGTCCAGAGACAATAAAGAATTGGAAGCACGAATTCGGGGCATTATCACCAATGCCCCACGCAACTTCCTCCAGAAGACTGTGGCTTCCATTACCGCCCGCTTGAGGAAACTGGTGGAAGCCACAGGAGCATACGTTTAATTTTGATATATGCATACGCATACGTATTCCCATTTAACAAGATACACATGAAATAAATTTCAATAATTTAGCTTTATAAATATAGAATTTATACACATGTTTCAATACCCAGTATACATGTACCAAGTCCCTCTTCAATTGACACATCAGACTTATGGTTTGTTGATACTTGAAAGAAAATATAGACTTACAGGGTGCCTGGTAATGAAAACAGAGACAAGCAGTCTGTATTTTGTTTAGTTCGGATGTAGAGGTTTTGTTAGTAGTGTGAACTGTTCTGTGTGAAATGAAATGAATGAAGAAGCAAAGGCGTAGTTGTAAAAACTTTCCGAACCAATGGTATGGCGTGAACAAAAGAACCACGAAGATGACTGTTATTTCTGGATTTTCTTAAAAAAATAAGAGACTCATTCAGCTTCCTAATCTCCCGTCAGCTATACTAAAAGCCAGGTTATGAACCGACTAAACCGGAAGCAACGTTATGTTGCTCTCTTTCTGAGCTCTGTTGCCACAGAGTGGCGCGAGATTCAAAGCGTGTTCAGAGTTTGTCACCGATATGTTTAAAATAACTACTGTATATAGTTCTCGATAACACTATCCACAATATTAGTCATTAAAATTACTGTTTTTAAGAAAGCACGAACTAATGACGCTGGTACGAAATGCGACTCGTAATGCACGTGGTACTGCAAATAAACTGGCTACACTGTCTCCGTGATTCCGTTGCCAGATTTTCGTTAGCAGACAACATTTTCACGCGAGGTTCAATGAAAAGCTCCGTTCTCGTTCTTCTCTCCACCCCCCACACTCAACGTGTCATCACTGCACAGGCTACCCCTCTAACCCGCACTTTCCTCTCGCCCTCCGAACTACTTCCTGTTTAGTCGGTTCATAACCTGGCTTTTAGTATATAAGTATATGGAGAAAATTTATCTGTTCCCATTTCACCTTCTACATGGCAAGAAGAATCTAAATCTGACATAACGTCATCTGATGATTTGCAGCCCTCTACATCAAGGGATGACGTCTACATTCCAGATGAAGATAGAGAAGAAAAGCCACATTTAAAACTTAGGTGGAACTCAACGATCTGGTACGTGATTTGTACTTAACTAAACAGCTGACTGAGCTTCTAGAATCTCGTCTTCAGAAATGGAAGGTGATGGATAAAGATACTAATTTTTCAGTATTTAGAAACATAAATAAGGATCTATTACCATTTTTCATAGTTACAGATTCTGGAGTTTGTACATGCAGCGATGTAAATGGACGGATTAAAACTAGCTATTACACATAATACTGAAGAGTGGCGCTTATTTATAGATGCTTCTAAAATTAGTCTGAAAGCCGTTTTGTTACAAAATCGTAATAAACTTTCCTATATATCTGTAGCATACAGTGCAACAATGAAAGAAACATACGAAAACATGCGTCGTATTCTTGAAGTCATTAAAATATGATAACCATTGTTGGCATATTTGCGGGATCTTAAATTCTTCTAAGCTTACATGGAATGAAGAGTGGATTCACTAAATACGCCTTTTTCGGTGCCTTTGGGACAGCCGAGATACTCAACATCACTATATATTCAAGGAATGGCCAAGAAGAGAAGATTTCACTCCTGGGAAACATAATGTAAAATTTAAACCTTTAGTTGACCCACGAAAAATATATCTCCATCCTTTACACATTAAATTAGGGCTCATGAAGAACTTTATGAAAGATATGGACATAACAGGCAAAGGTTTCAAATATCTACGAAGAATATTCCCTGGCTTGAGTGCTCCAAATTAAAAGAAGGAATATTCATTGGACCTGAGGTTAAACGAACGATACGTGATCGATTTTTTTCTTAAATTAACTCCAAACGAACGTGTAGCATGGGAGTCATTTAAAAGTGTTTTGAATGGGTTCCTCGGCAACAAGAAGGAAGAAAATAATGACAACTAGTTCAGAGTCTCTTTCAAAATTATAAGAATTTTGGATACAGGATGTCTGTCAAAAATTCACTTCCTGCATTCTCATTTAGATTTTTTCCTAAAAACTTGCGTGCAGTGAGTGACGAACAAGGGGAACACTTCCACCAAGACATTTTACAGATGGAACAGTGTTATAAAGGGAGATGGGATCCATCTATGATGAGTGATTACTGCTCCTTCATACAAAGAGAGAATACTAAAACACACACAAAAAAAGTGTTTTAAAAAGTAAATAGCTATTTACATCATTATAACATGAAGGATACTTTATTTTTAGTACTAACATCACTATAATAGTGAAAGACAATTGTTATGCATTCTGCATTAGATATTAAAAATGTGGAACTGCTTAGTTAGTATCGAACTTTTCAGAAGTGTAATAAGGGTAATAACTGAAAATCTGAGGGTGCTGCTGAAAAATGGGTTCCATTTTTGGATTCAGCAAGGCAAATATGTGGATAGTAGCAATGTTTCATTTCGGCACAATTTTCAAAGTTAAAATTTGTTGACTAGTGTTATGTTTCATGACCGGAACGTAGATATAAAAATTGGAAATTTCTCCTTTGAAAATGTGGAAAAATTCAATTACCTTTTAGTAACAGGTATAAATGACACTCGAGAGGAAATTAAACGCAGAATAAATATGAGAAATGCCCGTCGTTATTGGGTTGAGAAACTTTCATCATCTAGTCTGCTCTCGAAAATGCTGAAAGTTAGAATTTATAAAACAGTATCCAGAATAAGGTGCTTAGGAAAATATTTGTAGCTAAGTGGGATGGAGAAAGTTACAAAACGCAGAAATGCACATATTGTATTCTTCTCCTGATATTAGGAACATTAAATCCAGACGTTTGAGATTGGCAGGGCATGTAGCACGTATGGATGGATCTAGGAATTCATAGTGTTAGTTGGGAGACCTGAGGGGAAAAGACCTTTGGGGAGATCAAGGCGTAGATGGGAGGACAATATTAAAATGGATTTGAGAGAGGTGGGTTATGATGAAAGGAACTGGATTAATCTTGCTCAGAATAGCGATGGCGTACTTACGTGGGGGCGGCAATGAACCTCCCGGTTCCTTAAAAGCAGTAAGAAGTAAGTAAGTAAGAGTCTTTATGTCCGGTTCATATTTGCCTAGTCTCTGTAGAATCTGTTCATTTAGTATATTTCAGTCGTCATATCGTTTCGTCGGAACTACAGTGGGTTATCTTGACAAACTGTGGTTTCGAGATAAATTAAGTTTTATGTTAGCTTCATTTTGTGGGTCAGTGGTGCTCGTCAGTTTCTTCTTGTTTTAATAACAAATAATGATGATGATTATGATGATAATAATAATTCATTTTAGCTGGCAGAGTTAAGACCGTAAGGCCTTCTCTTCCACTCAATCAGCAAAAAGTATACATACCTATGTATGAACTTACAAAGAATTCAACAATTTGACGTAGATAAAAGTTACATGTGCGGTATACAAGAGTTATTTACGAATTAAACAACAAAATACTACACTGAAATACAAACTATGTAGTAGAATTAAGCTAAAATACATAGAATGTTAATATATTTCAAATAATGTTAGATAATAGAAAGAGATTATTATGAGACAATTTTGAAAATACAGCACTATCAGGATGCATGTCTAAAGGAAGGAGTAACAATGTAGACAGTGATAGTTTAAGTCAATATAATTGGAGTGAAATGCTAAGAAGTTTATCTTTTAAACTGTTTTTAGAAGTGTTTATTGTCATGCAGTCCCTAATACTTTGTGACAGGGAATTCCATTGTCGCAAGGTGGATACTGTAAAAGATTATGAATAACGAGATGTTCTATGAAGAGGTATACTTAACGCGCCACAGATAAGTGATCTGATATTTACGTCGTGGTTAGAGTATAGATAAGAGAAACGAGAAGAAAGGTAATTTGGTGTTGAAGTGTGCAGAATTCGAAAAAATAAAGACAAAGAGTGTAAAGTTCTACGTTCTTTAAGTCGGAGCCACGAAATACTTACGAAGGACGGTGTTATGTGATCATATCGTCGGATGTTGCATACGTATCTGACGCACATATTCTGAGCTCGCTGTAACTTGACTGACAGTTCATAACTTAGGTCACTTAACAAAACGTCACAATAATCAAGTGCGGCATTACTAGGGTTTGTACTAGGGTAAGTTTTAGTTGGTGGGGCAAGAAGTTTCTTAAGCGACTCAAACAGTGAATGGAGGAACAGATTTTTTTTATCGTTTCTTTAACTTGAAAATTCCAATTTATATTATTATTATCATTATTAT
Source organism: Periplaneta americana (assembly GCF_040183065.1). Lineage (NCBI taxonomy): Eukaryota > Metazoa > Arthropoda > Insecta > Blattodea > Blattidae > Periplaneta > Periplaneta americana. The sequence goes on from NC_091121.1 coordinate 32,327,389, forward strand.
TATTATTATTATTATTATTATTATTATTATTATTATTATTATTTTAGCTTCATATTAAATGAAAAGTTTGTTTACACATTGAACTCAATAGTAATTTTTATTCTCATTATTTAAAAATGATTTTTGCAAGATATCCCACTGTTGTTCTGGGGTAACAATATAGTACATGTGAATACTTACGGAATTACATGGTCATTTAGCTTCAGATAAGTGGTGATAAGATTTTTATTATAATCAATAAGTTCTTTCAAGCATTTTAGAAACACTTAGCGAACAAATACTACTATTGAATGTATATCTGATGTTCCATAAACATGTCGTAAATGATGCATAATTTCTCACTAAATATTCAATTCAGTTTATTTGGCCATTAAACATACAGTTTTAGGCTTCTTCAGAATACATTGAAAAAAAAAACATATAAATACATTTAAAGAGACACTAATAAAAGGAACTAATAATACAATGAAAACATGAAATAATTTGAAACTTATAAATTAAAGAAAACAAACTAAATTGCAATTAAACTTATTTATTAAAATACAATTTCATACAAATTTGTGTTGAAAAACTCAGCAACGGAATAAAAGGATTATTTAATAACCAATTGTAAAATCTAGTTTTGAAGCTATTGATTGGTAATTTATAATATTGACTGGGGAGCTTATTATAAAATTTAATCCCCATAATTAAAAGGTTTGTGTTGCTCTTGTGTAATCTACAATATGCAATATTAAATTCTTCACTATTTCTAATTTCATGATCATGTATATTGGCCACTAATGAGTAATTGTTGATATTTTGTCGAGTATAAAGTACTAGATCATATATATAGAAATTTATGATTGTTAAAATCCGTGATTGTCTGAAAAGTGGCTGACAATGTTCCAGATAGTTTGATTTACATAAAATTCTAATGGCTTTCTTTTGTAAAATCAAGACGCTTCCAATTTTGCTTCCATTTCCCCAGAATATTAGGAGATATCGGATTATCGACTGAAAGGAAGAAAAGTAGGCACATCTTAAATAATTTTGAGAAACGCAAGTCGTTAATTTCTTTAACAAATATAAAACTCTTGATAGCTTTGTGCATATGTATTCGATGTGCTTATCCCATGTTAAACTGGAGTCTATAAAAAGTCGTAGAAATTTTGTGTATTTGAGTATGTTGTCCTTATTTATTAGATAATTTAGGCTGATACTGTCTTGTATATTTATGTTGTGTAACAAATTATCACAAGTACGAAGAAACATTACGCAAAATCACTGTCACGAAATGCATTTTTTGTGTAATATTTTTGATAGCCCGTTTTTTTTATCTCAACGCCCAATATCATACAATATATATTATTCTCTCATGACTAAAGGGAGATATAAGTGGGATTAGCTTGAACCCTTCTGATAATATTTGATAATCTCCCTCTTCTTGTCGGATCTGTGTCATGCCCGTGTTGAAACTACGTAAGTGAAGTCATATTTACATACGACAGAAACAGGACGATAGGCATCCCTTTTCATCTTTTCTTTTGAAGATTCCTTTCTGTGTAGCTTACTTTGTTGTTTCCTGAAATGTGTAATTGAATTTCGCTCATAAACGAAACGCCCTTCGTCCTCAGTGTGCCTGTATGTGTCAAAGTATGTAAACCTGTAAGGATAACTTTGATAAATTAACGGGTAAAGGACGAAACTGAAGTTATTAGAAAAGAAAAAAAAATGACTACTCCTTTCACATATCATTGAACCATACATGAATATACTGTACATTTGTGCGAGATCGTGCGTATTTGCTTGCTTTCCGCACACAACCAATACGCGGTAAGTGTGAAATACCACATTCAGTATTCCCAACGTAACACACATAACAATTTCCCTCTTCTTACCGCTTAAGCGTCATATTCATTTTATTGCTTTAGGCTTTTAACATATTATTTTTAAAGACGTTCAATATAGTAATAATTATAAATTGGAAACTTACCACTGCAATTTCACCTAAATTGCACTGTTAATTATTGTTTTTAAATACTTGCAAAAATTAAGTAAACTCTACAACACCACAAAAGTTACTGCATTTGTAATGCAAGTAACATTAAGGAAGCCGTGAAAAAATCAACAAGATTCCAGACTCATCATAGACTGGGGGAAAAAAAAGACAGACGTATATCATGGCCTGCTGCAGCATAGTAAACACAGAAAATATTTTATAGGAACAATGTTGAAGATAGATATATTTGTTTTCCAAAGTTGCCGTCATTGAACAGAAACCAAGGTGGAGATTTCATTGCAACTAGTTAGAAATTCCTCCTTAAGGTATGTAATAAACGATCTTCGCACAAAATAATGTACGATACACGAGCGGTATGTTTGTTTTCATGCTCTCGGAAATTAAAAAAGCTAAACTACGTTTCGCTTTTTCAATCTTTTCCTCGAACATGAAAACGTCAACATACCGCTCTTGTAACGCATATTACTATTATTGTCTTCACTGAATGACTAAATATACAGGATGAAGCTTTAGTACTGTCTTTAATATCAGGAGATATTCTTTGAGGTATTTTAAACAAAAGAGTTTAATACAATTTTGTCGTATTTGCTTTCTTCTCGAGATAAAAATTGTTTTATATAGAACATTTCATAGCGTGTTTTGAGAAAGTCATTGATTTAATTCCCGATATGATCAGTCAGTTTAAGATAGCAGTGTATTATGTTAATAAATGATTGAAAGAATTTTAGTTTTTTTCCTTAAAATATACAGAAATTTGATCAGAATAAATGTAACATTATGTTCTGAATTTTAAAATTTGTATAAAGTTGATGATTGCCTCTGATTGAGATTCTGGCTGATTTGTATATTTATTATCTATCACGATATGTGTCAGATGAATAACAATTTGTTTTTATAGATCTCAAGTCTGTTTAGTGTAATATGTAGCTATATATACTCAGCGTACTTTGAACTAGAGGATCAAGGTCAAGAAATGGGCTGTATTTGCCACTGTGTTTACCCCCAATCCTGGACCATTCATCTCAACTAATGTCAGCTGTGACAGCCGGGATTACCAGTGCTTCAATTCACAGTTCAATTCAGTGACCCGTGCGTGGTTTGCACGTTTGTACATGACCTTGATCCGCCAGTTCGAAATGCAGTAGCAAACGATGTATGCAATGGTACGGGGAAAGGAACTCGCCACCCTATCACATTATCTCCTTGCTTAGTTGTCTCATGAGTGATGCTTTATTTGTGTCATTTATGAGGTTCAAACCTGACTTTGGACAGTTGACTAGACAACAACGTATCCATTCTTACCTAACTTCAAAATGACGCTGTACAGGAGATTCCATAATTCTCTCTAACTTTTCCTTATGAATAAATTGAGATTATAATAATCTATGATTATTTTTGCAATTTTGTACAACATATCCATTCTTACCTAACTTCAAAATGACGCTGTACAGGAGACTCCATAATTCTCTCTAACTTTTCCTTATGAATAAATTGAGATAATAATAATAATCTATGATTATTTTTTGCAATTTTGTATTAAAGTAATAATAAAATTATATTCTTAATTGTTATTAAATTTTGATTAAAAAATCTTGTACGATATCTATAATCCATTTTGATTACACAATTTTTAACACTGTTTCACTTCGGAATATGTATGATAAGAACTTTCTTGTGTTAAATATTATTAACGTACCTTGTTAACATGTTTCGACCTATTTTCGGTCATCTTCGGAACTGGTCGTTGGCGCCTCTTGTTTCCTGTGTGGGTGTGTTCGAAGTGTAGAGTCAAAGAGTGTATGTGTTTTGAAATTGAGTTGTGTGTTGAGAATATCGTTGGGGTGTGTTTTCGTGTGTTTGTATATTTCATATTGTTCTAGTGTGATGGGTTTCTGGCTTTTCGGTTGGATGTGCCAACCACACCTACACAGACATGGAAATACTGCACATCCAACCAAAAAGCCAGAAACTCAACACACTAGAACAATATGAAATATACAAACACACGAAAACACACCCCAACGATATTCTCAACACACAACTCAATTTCAAAACACATACACTCTTTGACTCTACACTACAACGCACCCACACAGGAAACAAGAGGCGCCAAGACCAACAACGAACAGTTCCGAAGATGACAGAAAATAGGTCGAAACATGTTAACAAGGTACGTTAATAATATTTAACAGAAGAAAGTTCTTATCATACATATTCCGATATCTATAGTATTGAAACGTTGGATACTCAGTCCGTTTGAATAAACAGAATCGAAAGTACAGGGTGATCCGTTTGGGTGTGGATAAAATAAAAACACAGTAAAACATTTACTACTGAACTTTATTTGTTGAAACATTGTGCATACAACACTGAAAGATGGGAGATTCCACAGAGCTCAACATGACCCCCATTGCGCACCCTGCACAACTCATAACGGTGATGCAATTCAGCCCTTGTCCGTTGTAACATAAGAGGGGTGATTTTTTTAAAAGTTTGAGTAATTTTTACTCTCAGATCATCAATGTTCCTGGGTTTCTGTGAATAGACAATGTCTTTAACAAAACCCTGAACGAAGAAGTCAGGAGGGGTTAGATCTGGGGAGTTTGGGGACCAAGCCTAGAGTAACTGCTTCTCGTACTGGGTTTCGCCTGCGATCTCCTGCACAGCACAACATAATAAAATCGTATTTAGGTTCATTACGCACACCATATCAGTCGAAATTCCCTTTGAACACTTTTAACACACTCAAATTTAGCATACCAAAGAACACATTCTGCCCACTGTTGATTTGTAGTAGCCATTTTAATCATCTACGATTTCTATTTGCCCTTTCAGATTATGGAACCTTCCACCTTGTAATCATAATATAGGCCTATGGCTTTTAAGCAACCCGGAGGTTCATTGCCGCCCTCACATAAGCCCGCCATCGGTCCCTGTCCTGAGCAAGATTAATCCAGTCTCTATCATCATAACCCACCTCTCTAAAATCCCTTTTAATATTACCCTCCTATCTACGTCTCGGCCTCCCCAAAGGTCTTTTTCCCTCAGGCCTCCCACCTGACACTCTATATGCATTTCTGGATTCGCCCATACGTGCTACATGTCCTGCCCATCTCAAACGTCTGGATTTAATGTTCCTAATTATATCAGGTGAAGAATACAATGCGTGCAGTTCTGTGCTGTGTAACTTTCTCCATTCTCCTGTAACTTCATCCCTCTTAGCCCCAAATATTTTCTTAAGCACCTTATTCTCAAACAACCTTAACCTATGTTCCTTTCTCAAAGTGAGAGTCCAAGTTTCACAACCATAAAGAACAACTTGTAATATAACTGTTTTATAAATTCTAACTTTCAGATTTTTTGACATTTATTCTGTGTTTAATTTCCTCCCGAGTATCATTTATATTTGTTACTGTTACACCAAGATATTTGAACTTCTCCACCTCTTCAAAAGATAAATTTCCAATTTTTATATTTCTATTTCGTACAATATTCCCGTCACGAGTCATAATCATATACTTTGTTTTTTCAGGGTTTTTCTTCCAAACCTATCTCTTTATTTTCTTCCAGTAAAATTCCCGTGTTTTCCCTAATCGTTTGTGGATTTTCTCCTAACATATTCACGTCATCCGCATAGACAAGCAGCTGATGTAACGCGTTCAGTTCCAAGCCCTCTCTGTTATCCTGGTCTTTCCACTATCATAATTGCTTTTTAATAATAAATTAATATTATCCATTCCCAATGGGATCAGACTGTAGAGTAGTACCGGTAAGATCTCTGTTATAATTCAAAAGATACAAGCAACTTTTATTATGGTGTTACTGTGCTTCGATATTCTCTTCTACAATCAAATGATCTCTTGCTTGCTACAGCCTGTATGAATAACAAAGGTTAAATCTACATTAACAGAAAACAAAACTCTGAATTTCCAATGGAATGGACAGCGAGCGACAATCCTACATTGTCCTCAAGCCTATTGCACGATGCAGTTACTTTCACTACAAAAGGCGACATGGCGTTTGACCTATTACTTGTAGCCTCCAGCCGAAGTATTTCATTGTCTTGGATCTGTCTGAATTGAAACAGGCGCAAACACCTCTGTGACCGGGCACTCAAGTGTGCGACTTTACGTATTCTGGATCAAACATATCCGTTTCCCTTCCTGTGTTCAAAGATTCCCGGCGAGGCCTTTGAGGTTCTGGCCTGTCAGTTATCAAAGCTGTGTTCAACGATCGATGCGAGACTATTGGCTTCCGCGACGATAGACGTTCTCGAAACCCCTTGGGTATCAGCACCGAGTCTCGTGAAATGATTGTAGTTCTTACAGATGGAAAATTCTCATTAAATCGATCTTGATTTAAAGTCATGAGATTTGTTGTGCGTAAAGTTAATATAGGATAGATTTCTTTCTTCTGTGTTGTAATGATATTTATTTATCGACAATGTTTGGTAATTTGTTCGTATAAATATGCAAAATGTGCCGAAGAAAATGATTATGAGCGGGCGGAAATGACTCCATCATATGAACACTGCTTGCTTACTTTTTTACTTACTTACTTACTGGCTTTTGAGGAATCCGGAGGTTCATTGCCGCCCTCACATAAGCTCTCCATCGGTCCCTATCCTTTGCAAGGTTAATCCAGTCTCTATATCATATCCCACCTCCCTCAAATCCATTTTAATATTATCCTCCAATCTACGTCTTGACCTCCCCAAAGGTCTTTTTCTCTCCGGCCTCCCAACTAACATTCTATATCCATTTCTGGATTCGCCCATACGTGCTACATGCCCTGCCCATCTCAAACGTCTGGATTTACTGCTCCTAATTAGGTCAGGTGAAGAATACAGTTGTGTGTTGTGTAACTTTCTCCATTCCCCTGTAACTTCATCTCTCTTAGCCCCAAATATTTTCCTAAGCACCTTATTCTCAAACACCCTTAACCTGTGTTCCTCTCTCAAAGTGAGAGTGCAAGTTTCACAACCATTAAGCACAACCGGTAATATAACTGTTTTATAAATTCTAACTTTCAGATTTTTTGACAGCAGACTAGATGATAAAAGCTTCTCAACCGAATAATAACTGGCATTTCCCATATTTATGCTGTGTTTAATTTCCTCCCGAGCATCATGTATATTTATTACTGTTGCTCCCAGGTATTTGAATTTTTCCACCACTTCAAAAGATAAATTTCCAATTTTTATATTTCCATTTCGTACAATATTCTCGTCACAAAACATAATCATATACTTTGTCTCTTCGGGATTTACTATGACCACTGCTATGTGAGATATTTTGTGAGAGAAATAAAGTCAGCATTTGACAGTTTCTGCATTTGAATAATGCCATCGACATTGCTCGCTTATTTCTTGATTTAATTTGTATTAAGGGTTGTAATTGGATAAATATTACTCCATTTTATCAATTCCAGTGTGTTTGTCTTTCTAATGGCTTTAGCTTTGAATCCATTATAAATAGAATGGCCTCTCTGATGTAAGATGAGATAGTAATATTTCTCCATAAGACGAATCTGCTTTCAACTTACATTCAATTAATGTAACTTACTTACAAATGGCTTTTAGAACATCCGGAGGTTCATTGCCGCCATAACTTAAGCATGTATTATTATGCACTTGTATTAATTGTAGATCCGGTTGAGTGGGAGAGAACGCCTTAACTCTGCCAGGTAAAATAATAATAATAATTATTATTATTACTATTATTATTGGTGTTATTATTATTATTATTATTATTATTATTATTATTATGGTATGGCGCGTCCTCAGATTGCTGATAGAGGAGACGGCCTCCAGATATGGAGAGTAGCTGCGAATATATTGAATAAGAAGTCTTGGACAGCCTATAAGGGGTGGTCCTCCAGCTTGGGGATTGGGCGAAGGGCTAACAACCTATCACCGTAAAAACAGCTTGTTACGAAACCTAACAATAAGCCTCGGAATGGGACTGATTCTCCGGCACGACCACAGGAAAGGAACGCAGAATAAATATGGGAAATGCGTGTTATTATTCGGTTGAGAAGCTTTTGTCTTCTAGTCTGCTGTCAAAAATCTGAAAGTTATAATTTATAAAACAGTTATATTACCGGTTGTTCTGTATGGTTGTGAAACTTGACTCTCACTCTGAGACAGGAACAGAGATTAAGGGTCTTTGAGAATAAGGTTCTTAGGAAAATATTTGAGGCCAAGAGGGATGAAGTTACAGGAGAATGGAGAAAGTTACACAACGCAGAACTGCACGCATTGTATTCTTCACCTGACATAATTAGGAATATTAAATCCAGACGTTTGAGATGCGCAGGGCATGTGAAACGTATGGGCGAATCCAGAAATGCGTATAGAGTGTTAGTTGGAAGGCCGGAGGGAATAAGACTTTCGGGAATGCCGAGACGTAGATGGGAAGATAATATTAAAATGGATTTGAGGGAGATGGGATATGGTGATAGAGAGTAGATTAATCTTGCACAGGATAGGGACCGATGGCGGGCTTATGTGAGGGCGGCAATGAACCTTCGTGTTCATTAAAACCCAGCATGTAAGTATTATTATTATTATTATTATTATTATTATTATTATTATTATTATTATTATTATGAGCGCGTCATCGATCTCTATCCTCAGCAAGATTAATCCAGTCCCTAGCATCGTGTCCCACGTCCCTCAAATCCATTTTTATATTGTCCTCCCATTTACGTCTCGGTCTCTCCAAAGGTATTTTTTCCTTCAGGTCTTCCAACTAACACTCCATATGCGTTTCTGTATTCACCCATACGTCCTACATGCCTTGCCCATCTCAAACGCCTGAATTTAAAGCTTCTTATTATGTTGGGTGAAGAATAGAATGCGTGCAGTTCTGCGTTGCGTAATTTTCTCCACTCTCTTGTAACTTCATCCCTCTTAGTGTCATATGTCATATTTTTCTAAGCATCTTATTCTCGAACACCTTAACTTCTGTTCCTCTCTCCAAGTGAGAGTTCACATTGAACAGAGATGACGATTTCCCGAGACTGTGATTTTGGAACTGTACTGTAGTCACAGTTTAAACCAGTGTCAAGACTATCACAGCGACAAAATTAGAGATCTTCAAATTACTCCCTCTCACGAGTGTACCTATCTTACTCTTGGTGTTATTTATTTCATTCTTAAATCTATAATATCCTAATCTAAAATTAACTACCAAGATATCTATTCACACAACCTGAAGGAAGATTCTGTAAATCCAAATGACTCATAATCTAACACAAAATAATTCTGTTAGTATACAGAAATAATTAGTGAAAAATTGACCTCACAATTCCCATTTACATTTAAAATTATTTCCTTTTTGTATTTGTTTTACGTTGTAAAATATGAAAAAGGAAATTAATAAATTCTAACACTATTGTCAAAGTTTACACCTTATTCTTGTCTTCGAAATTCATTTTAGGTATACAATTAATGACTTAGGGAGATACAAAATTGTCATAAGTTAAACGTACAGCTTAAATGAAACGTTGGCTCACGAAACTATTAAAACATGAACCACAACCCTTCTGATCCGGAAACTGTTGTGGCTATGCCAGGCACAGTACAGTGTTTTAAAGATCCTGAACCGGAAATTATATTCATTGTTTGCTCAGTTGCAAATATGTACGATTTTTGGTACTTTGAACTTTAGTATAATCCGTTTCATCCAGGTAGATACAAAGCTGCAAAACATCCATTTTATTTTATGTTATGGCCACTATGGGATATGCTGACCCGTGGCAGCTCTGACATTTACAGTATGCCCTGTTACATGCTTGTGTAGAGATTGCGCTATATCTACTACAGGATGTTAAGAAAAGATGTGCATTTTGTCTTGGGTTGTGGACAACTGGCCACAGAAAATTGACCACAGAGGCAACTCGCCACATAATTGAAATTCGTTTCAAAGACAATTAGCCACACATTAAAATTCAAGGCAATACTCAAATTCGCAACAATTTATAATATATTTCTGTGATAAAACAAGACAAATGTAGCAGCTGTAAACTAAATAGGAACTATGGCGGTAGAAATTCGCTTCACAAAATCAGAAAGAGGCTCTGACAAATTAATATATCTTGGCTACATGTACACGAGACTTAGAGAAAATAAGAATGGCGTTGTTTGGCGCTGTGACATGCGTGGCAGGTGTAATGCAACAGTCACGTTATCAGAAGATGGAAGCAGTGTCGTCAAAGAACCGTCTGAACACAAGAATCATTCTGCAGACTGGGGAAGGATTAAGGTAAAGGAATGTGTAGAGAACATGAAGGCAAGGGCGGGGACTTCCCGAGAACCAACGTCTGTCATTATTCAAAATGAGTTACAGCGTATTGCAAGCGAAGCCAATGTGAATCTACCGAAGAAACCATCTATTAAAAAACTGTGCGCCGTGCCAGGAAGCAGCACCTACCACCTGAACCAAGGAATATAGACGAACTGAACGTTATAGCCGTACAAGGAGAAAGGTGGTTGTTGTGTTTTGAACCGGAGGATAACGTGAAACTTATCATATTTTCCACTAATTCACATTTAAATAAATTGTTACGGTCCCATTTTTGGATAATGGACGGTGTGGCAAATTGTCTATTTGTGGCAAATTGTCTTACTTACTTACTTACAAATGGCTTTTAAGGAACCCGAAGGTTCATTGCCGCCCTCACATAAGCCCGCCATCGGTCCCTATCCTGTGCAAGATTAATCCAGTCTCTATCATCTATTGTCTATTTGTGGCAAATTGTCTATCTGTGGCGAATTCTCCCTATTACCAATTTTCTGTGGCCAATTGTCCCAGTTACCAATTTTCTGTGGCCAATTGTCCCAGTTACCAATTTTCTGTGGCCAATTGCCCGGAACCGTTTTGTCTTAATACCTTTTCTTACATTCATGTCCAAAACCATTTTTTTTTTCGAAGATTTTGTAATAGCGTTATATTTGGATTGAATGATTATTCAGTTTTATATGATCTCATTATTAGAAATTTTATTAAATTGTACGTGACTATAAATAAATTAACTTCTTAAAGATTGGTTCTTGGTCGATTGATCTTCCAATAGTAGCAAGTAATAAAACCAAAAGTTATTTTATTCGGTTAAAATGAAAATTCTATCAATATTGACAAACGTTTAAAAATTTAAAATACCACTTTTCCACAATATCTTGGGAAATATAATGGATCCATTTTCAAAATATTGTATTTGTATGAACATTTTCGATTAGCATTTAATGGTTATGTTTTAAGCGTACAACCAGCGTAATATTTTTTATAATTTTATCAGATATTTAAGTTCTAATAAGTCTTGTTGTGGTACCTTGTAATTTTGTCCAATTCTGAGTTCATCACCTTATAAAATTTTAGAAATTTGGAGCCTGCATTTTCTGATAATATTTGTGCTCGTTCACGTACATAAACCCTTAATTTTCTAATTAACCGTGCATTTAATTATGAAACGTAATATAGGTTTTCTATTCCTTTAAATATATTCTTTAACCCTTTTCAATTTGTAGGATTATTTCACTTCCTCCCAGTATAAATTTGAAAAAGTGATGTGTGTATGACAAAAACCTGAATTTTTATTTTCCTACAGTTCTTTTAAAAATATCCAGAGATTACAAAGATTAGAGATAAGTTTTATTTGAAGAAATATCTTCAATTAAAACTCTTAAAAATACGTAAATTCTTAGATGAAAACTTATGAATTAATATCTTGTTACGGAATCGGTGTATCTCAGTATATGTGTTTATTGATGAGGCGTGATTGCACATCGTTGAATCTGATCGTGGTACTTTGGATGGTCCTGCTACGGACAATGTGTATAAAGCGACGACTTAATTGGTAAACTGATAGAGCGTCGAATCTCCATTTCAATAAGCGACAGTCAATACAAGCACTCAACATCATTACCGCATACATATGGAGGGCGGTACTCCTTGATTGACTGGGTCCCTATTAGCGACTCAATTAATGAATAGTTGAAATTTTAATTGTAAGTGATCCAATTATTTCAAGTGAAGTGTAAAAAATGTAACGTGTTTAACATGATAAATGAGATGCATACACCCACTTTCAGTAACCGAGCAACTAATGAAATGTAAATTATAAACAAGCGAATAATTAGTCGTCGAATGCAGTTTCATTGGCTTACATCGGTCCCAGCATGTTACAAACATCGGAATATTCAATCTGTTCAATCAATTATAGACTTTTGAGTTTGTGAATTGATGGAAAGTTTGCTGTAGCAGATTACTGGAAATAGTCGATGATGCTTTATGTTGATGACGTTCTGCTATGGTTCAAGTACTAGAGTTTGAAGCTAAAAACGCCTGCTGACCCGGGTTCGACTTTTGGAACATGCGTAGAGGTTAGCCTCCTTCTCCCAAGAAGATTTCAATACCTGGTCGTCTATTTGCATTTTTGTGTGTTGTCGTAAGAAAGAACTTGTCATTATGACTGCATTAATAGCAATAATAATAATAATAATAATAATAATAATAATAATAATAATAATAATAATAATAATAGTGGTTTATTTAACCTGGCAGAGTTAAGAACATAATTATGGCCTTCTCTAACACTCAACCAGGAGTAAAACTGCGTTACAAAAAAAATACAAATTTACAAAGTACACTACAATTTTACACACAAAACTGAATAAGATAATAATAATAATAATAATAATAATAATAATAATAATAATAATAATATAATGTATACAACAAGTAAGTAGAAATAAGACATAATATATAACATGTAGAAAGAACGGAAATTGCATATTAAAATGTGAACAGCAGGTCAAAATAAATGAGGCATATAAAAAATAAAAAATAAGACAATTATTGGTAACAATACTTAATTACTTAGTTACATACTTACTTACTTACTAACTTTTAAGAAACCCGAAGGTTCATTGCCGTCCTCACATAAGCCCGCCATTGGTCCCTATAATGAGCAAGATTAATCCATTCTCTACAATCATATCCCACCTCCCTCAAATCCATTTCAATATTATCTTCCCATCTACGTCTCGGCCTCCCCAAAGGTCTTTTTCCCTCCGGCCTCCCAACTAACACTCTATATACATTTCTGGATTCGCCCATACGTGCTAAATACCCTGCCCATCTCAAACGTCTGGATTTTATGTTCCTAATTATGTCAAGTGAAGTGTACAATGCGTGCAGCTCTGCGTTGTGTAAATTTCTTCATTCTCCTGTAACTTCATCTCTCTTAGCCCCAAATATTTTCCCAAGAACCGTATTCTCAAACACCTTTAATCTCTGTTCCTCTCTCAAAGTGAGAGTCCAAGTTTCACAACCATACAGAACAACCGGTAATATAACTGTTTTATAAATTCTAACTTTCGGATTTTTTTACAGCAGACTGGATGATAAAAGCTTCTCAACCGAATAATAACAGGCATTTCCCATATTTATTCTACGTTTAATTTCCTCTCGAGTGTCATTTTGTTACTGTTGCTCTAATATATTTCAATTTTTCCATCTCTTCGAAGGATAAATCTCCAATTTTCATGTTTCCATTTCCTACAATATTCTGCTCACGATATATAATCATATACTTTGTCTTTTCGGGATTTACTTCCAAACTTATCGCTTTACTTGCTTCAAGTAAAATTTCTGTGTTTTCCCTAATCACTTGTGGATTTTCTCCTAACATATTCACGTCATCCGCATAGACAAGCAGCTGATTTAAAAAAAACAGTTTATTACGAATCCATTATCAATGTGTATGAAGATATATCGGAATAAAATTTAATTTTTGTACTAGTGTCATTTAATTTATCTTATATAATATATAATTAATTCGATGTGAAATAATGCAGATAGCAATATTAACTGGTTTATAATTCTTACTTCTACAGCAATTTATATTTCTAAATGCTACGATACTTGAAGTCCAAAATATTTTAATAATATTATTGATTTAGTATATAACTAAGACTTTAGTTAATGTTACGTAGATCGCCTTCCATAACCATTTATATCACTCTGTAATTCTAGAAGGATAATGCAGTATTAATATATCAAAACAGAGGCTTGGTTATTTAAGTAATGAATTAAAATAGATAATGAATTAAGGAAGTTCTGAAGAAGACGACTAGATATAGACCAAGTTGTGGGGTACGTGGGAGTACATGGTTAAGTTGGCAGCGAATTTCTGATGATATGGGTGGGACAGAGTTAACCCGTAATGTAAAATGTCAGAGCTATGATTGATGACATTTCGATTATCTCAAGATGGATGCAGCTACTAGTAAATCTATACAGCTGAAATGTTCTGCCTCAATGCCTGCCTGCATTTAACGTCAGATCCATGCGTAGACGGAACCAGGTTTATGTATATTACTTTGGTATAATGTACGTAAAAACATAAGTTCATTGAGTGTCTTCTGTTTACTCATAGAGTGTAATTTAATTTATAGGGAAATCACCACTATTAAATTTTTGAGCTAATAATAATTATGCAAGTCGGAAGTAGTTTCGAAATGTGTACAATATTAATTTTTTGCTATTTGAGTGTTGGTGTTAATATTAAGGAGGGGGAAATCTGTATTTGGGGGAGGACTGTAGAGATAATGAAGTTTTTTAATATTCTAAGTAACATACAGCTTTAATTTTCGATACACGTACGTATCTTAGCAACATAATACTGTTACAAAATTTTGACTTTCATCAGACACTTCTTTTTTTAGCTGTTCACTTTAAATATTCGGGAAATATTCAAAATTCTAATTCTGATACAAATTTCAATCAATCAGTCTGAATATTTTCGTACAGAATCACTGCTATATTAGGAATAGAACTCTGCATTCAATTTTAAGAAAAGTAAAATTGCAAAAAAAAAATAATTTTTGAAATAATCCCATCATTTTTAGTTATTTTTTTTTAATAATAAGCAGTAGACTAGATGACAAAAGCTTCTCAACAGAATAATAAAAGGCATTTCCCATATTAATTCTGCGTTTAATTTCCTCCCGAGTGTCATTTATATATGTTACTGCTGCTCCAAGATATTTTAGTCTTTCCACCTCTTCGAAGGATAAATCTCGAATTTTATTTATTTCCATTTCGTACAATATTTGGTCACGAGACATAATCCTATACTTTGTCTTTTCGGGATTTACTTCCAAACCTATGGCTTTATTTGCTTCAAGTAACATTTCCGTGTTTTCCCTAATCGTTTGTGAATTTTTCTCCTTCCCGTAAAAATACCTTGAAGTGAAATAGCAGGTTTTGGAAACAAAACCATTCAATTTTAAATTAATATAAATAATAAAACGTAAATAGATTTAAAAAACAAATGTAGACAATGTGGGAAACAGTAAGCAATTACGTTACACATGTTTAAGCTCATAACTCCTTCATCTGACTTCGCAGACCCCAAATTCTCGAAGTCAAAATATTTTGTAGAGCATCTCCTACAGTCTGTTTAATTTTTACACGCTTTTACTAAATGACCTTGTATAGCAACTCTCCTTTGAAGGTGTTCAAAGTTTGTCGAACGAATAAATTTACATTTTTTTTTTCTCTGAGATGCAACATATTATATTATGTAATTGAAGAAGTGGATTTAAAACTGACCTAAGTCCAAATGACAAGTGACTCAAGACTTAAAAGAGAGTCTGTTAAATAAACTTACACATGTGAATAAATCCAGTTAAAATTTTGAAAAAAGGACTTACGACACTTTTGAATCCACCTCTTCAATTCTACTGCTCCCATTGTCATGCAATATACAATATTAATTCTTCAATTATTCATTGAATGAATGGAAAACATTTGAACGCATCAGAATATGTAATTTTAAGTAAATAGGGTAGATTGGTTGTTTTACCGTTAATGCAACAAAATTATTAGTGAACTTTCGAGGGATAATTTTGATAATTCAAGTGCACTTAGTTGTCGGAAAATTGGTTTGTGTGAGATTTTACATAAATCTGTGGAATTACAGACAATTCCATGAAACAATAGGATAAACTGGTAATGGTATGTTAAATAATAACTTATTTTGTTTCATTTATATTTGAGTGACACTGTAGTAAATCATTTGAATAAATGTCCGTCATCAATTAATTTTCATTAATATTTTTAACCCGTTAAATGAATACATTCTCTTCATTTCTTCTTAACGAATATTTAAATTAATGCATTTCTTCATCTCGTCATGATCACTATTGTTTAAACTATTAGATCTGGGTTGATCCCTCTCTGCAGAGTCATCTTGCGGTTCTTGTCGGAAACATCAACACATGAGCAAAGTGCGAAACTTGTGACGGATACAAAACTTAAGAGGATACATTTTTTATGCATTAGACAATTGAAGGGTTGATAGCAAAAACCGGACAAGTCCGAAATATTAATTTTTCAGAAAAAAAAAAAAAAAAAGAAACTGTCCCTCACATTTTCCATACAATAAAATAATAAGACATATTTCATATATGTAGGTATCTCATATATATCTATCAATTTTGGTAAAAGGTTTCACTGTTATCATTTTTTTATGGTTTCCTGGGGAAAAAAGAAAACATTTGGACATATCCACATTTTGCAGAAAATTTTATATGTACACACATTAAGAGGAAGTATACGAAATCATGTTTCATTCATATTGTCAACTTTATCAACATACATACAAATACTTAATACTTTATAGTGTTTTATGCTCGACCATGCCGAAATGTACTAATTATACACCTGGTAGCAGTCCTTTAATGCATGTCATTAAAGTACACCTGCTCATTAAAATACAGGTCTTCAGCCAATGATAACTCAGCTTACATGTGTTCAGCCAATGACAAGTCAGCTTTGTACCGTTATGAAACCGCAAGTATCGATTATTCTCGGATATGCAATCGAAAGAGAATTAGCGAAAAGTCACGGAGGCTGGAAATCCAATACTGTCGCAGAAGGTTATGTTCTGTTACTATAATAATTAGCGTTAATTGTAAATAATATTCAAATAAATTCAATTTGTCATCTCGTTTTTCAATGTTGAATTCAATAATCAAGGTTATAATATTATCAAGTTTAACGGGACTACGTCAAGGTCAATGACATTATTGTTCCTCGGAAAAAATCAATACTTTCGCGTCTGCGCACATCTCACAATTCACGACCTAGAGCAAGGTCACTTCCGATCTTGTCAGATACATCTGAATACCGGTAATTTCAAGTTAGAAATATGGTCGAGCATAAAAAGTCGTATGAAACTCGCCTATAATGGTAATTAAGAAGCTCGTATGAAAATTATGAAACTCGCTTGCGCTCGTTTCATAAATATCCATACTCGATTCTTAATTACTATCATTATAGGCTCGTTGCATAATGTACTATTATTAAATTAAAAACTTAATGATGGATTGATTTCCTGAACAAGAAAACAATAGGCTAATGTTATGTTTATATTTTTATCTTTCTAAATTTGTGTACTTCAGTCTTTGAATCCTTGGCGCATGAGGTATTTGTATTCTATTGTATTTATTAACATTCCATTGTATTCAAACATTGCTTACAGGTAGAATATGAAACAAGTCAAAAACTTAATACTATTATAAAGTCTGAATTTATAGTCACAGTCTAGATGAAATATATACAGACGAGATTTACAATATAGTCTACTAGTACAACACAAAATTTTACTATCAATTTAATGAAGTGTTATTGAATGTCATGAATTCACCTGCAGAATAGAAGGCGTGAGAAATTAGGTACTTCTTTAATTTGGCCCTAAATAATCTTATGTTTTGAGTTTCATTTTTTATATCGATAGGGAGGCTATTAAAATTTTTTACTGCCATACAACGCACTCCTTTTTGATAGCACGATAGACTTGCCGATGGAGTATGAAAGTCATTTTTTTCATGTGTATTTATGCTATGAACTGTTGAATTAGTTACAAAGCTTTCACGATTACATACGAGGAAGATTATTAATGAAAATATATACTGACAAACCATGGGCATTAAGGTATATCAAGTATCAAAAAATAATTATTCTGATAACATAATAAACTATGCCAATAAAAATTATTATTATTATTATTATTATTATTATTATTATTATTATTATTATTATTACAGCTGTTTTCACTCATCACACCCACTCCTATTGTCATCTTCTGCCACCTCAACGTTCTCCTCATTCTGATGATTTGCTTTTTTTTTAATCTTGTTCATTTTGATGATCATTCATCTGTACAATGAAATATTTACTTCGGAATATGTATTCTATATCTTTCTCGTGTTAACCAGGTACGGTAAAATTTAGCACGAGAAAGACATATAGCCTAATACATATTCCGAAGTGATATAGTGTTAAAAGTTGTTTAATCAAGATGTATAAGGAAGTATTTAACCAATACCACCGATAATAACAGGTAATAAGGTTATGAAACAAAAGAAGACAACACTAATGCCATCTTCATGATATTTTCTAACAAGAATCGGTTAAGTTTGTGACTTGTCTCTCTTTTGCTAGAAAGACGTTGGACTAATCTGCTTTTTGCAGAACGCTACATTTTAGAACACTCATTTCAATGACACAAATAAACTTATGTTAATATATGCCGCTTGATATGAAGTGAAGAGAACTGTACTATGCTCAGAATTGGAATTATTGGACTTGTTCGGTTTTGCTGCAACCCCTCAATTTGTATCAAAATCAAAATCTGTAAATTATTCTCTCTAATATTTTTATACGAATTAAAAATATTTACTTATTCTGTGTCAAAAATTGAGTCAGACTGAATAAATAAAATGTACATCTGTTCCATCTCTCATTCACTATTACGATGAGTTCATAGAATGTCCTATTAGGATACAAAATTTTTCTACTATAGTCGCGACGCTGTTATTCCCGGCGTGACTCCTCCTCTTTGCTTACGTCTTAGGAAATGAAGGCTCTATAAAGTCTAGGTAGGTAGTATCGTTCGCCATTTTTGTTCTTTCGTTGCCGACCTACCAGACGAGGAATCTATTTGCCGCACCGTTAAACATTATCATGTCGTAGCTCCTGTGATAATAAATCAAACGCACTATAATTCAGCAAATAATTGAGCGGCAAATAACGTCCTCGTGTGCTTTCTGCGATCGCCAACGAAAGAGCTAAAATGGCGGGCGATTATATCAAGTATGTATCGAGCCTTAGGAAATGCATAACGTCATCATCAGCGAATCAAAAGACGCACACGTTTAAATGTAGCCGACCTTCAACGTGATTGGCTGCCGGAAATAATAGCGACGGGACTATAGGAGTAAAACAGTATACAGTATATATGTATAAAGGATGTATCTAAATTGATATTAAATATTTCGGGGACATGTTCCTAACACCAAAACATTACAAAGAGTTCATATGAACATTGGTCTCAAAATAATTTATTTCAGAGTTATAAGACAAAATTTAATGTTACAAAAATTGCTCGGAGTGGCTTCCTCCTGCTTCGATGTGTCCCCTAAACCTGCGTTACATGCTCTGGCGTACTCTGTTGAAAATTCCTGGAGTGTTTCGTATTTCGTGAAATCCAGTTTGGATCTCTCAGACTATCAACATTAAGTACAGGAGTCGCATAAACCAGGGACTTTAATGTACCCAGACGAAGAAATCCATTGGAATCAAATCAGGCGATCGAGCAGGCCATGCGATGAATCCCCTTCGACCAATACATCTTTGGGGAAATCGATCATTAAAAAAATTACGAACTATCAGACTGAAATGAGCTGGAGAAGCATCGTGTTAAAACACATTCGTTGGATGATGTCCAGAAGCACATCATCAATTAAATGATGCAAATCATTTCGTTCTGCTCACTCACAGGATACATTTTCTTCTGATTTCTTTCCTCTACAAAATACAAACAAACAAAAAAAACCATCAAACAATCAGCGATCAATGAACGGACAAATCCTTTAATAACTCCCTAACGAATGGTTTTCAGACCCATGCACAGTGGGACGGATTGCGATTCTAGCCGGAACAAAATCTAATATTGATAAATTCCTTTCGAATCGTTGAAAATAGCAAAATGTATGTAAATTATTACGACATTTGATGAAATATTTGTATGAGAATTATTATTTTAGTATAGAATGCCTATTTATTAAAAAAGAATCGTAGAGTAATAGAAATTGCATAGGCCTACAACTAATGCAAATAAAAAATTAAGGTAAATAGAAATTATTTTAGAGACTACTATGAAGACAAAAGTAATATATGTAGTAAATTTTATGACTAATGTTTAGAAATCTGAAGCGTATGTTGCATCTCCAGAAGTGTCGGACCCGCTAGCGCTACTGTCGTCCTCATCTTGAGGTTGCTGTTGTTGGCACTCGCAGCTGGTACTTGTAGTACTTTAATTACTTCAAATTACATTTTTGATTTTCTTGTATTTGGATGTCGATTGATCTGGGATATGATGGGATCAGAAGATACTAACAACATGTGTAGGACATCTAAGTTTCTCTCACGAGGACACTTCCTAGCATGGTCTAACCTGTACTTTTGTCAATGTTTGTGTCTTGCCTCTTGAGCAGATAACATCCCAATAGTAAGTAATGCAGTTTCTGCAATTTTTCCTACATGCATAAGTATTTTATGCACTCTGGATGGCATGTAGTACCATGGATATATCTATTGTACATAAATGGGCTGTATCATTGGTGTACTTCTAAAACGCCTCAATATACTGTATATTGAATATCCACATGAAATGGTGCATAGAATTACAGAAAATCTGTGAATGAAGTCTTACTAATTCCCGTAATATTGGCTGTAATTTGTGGGTTTTCAAAAAAACCAAAGTGCTATATTGCCATCATTTGATGTCCCAGGGCCACCAGATTTCGGTTTGACAATAAGACGACCTAATTGAGAGCGAAATTTAGAAATACGCCCCTGTTTTCTAGCTGCAAAAATATCTTTGTTGTTGCCTCTGACCTGCCAAGAACAATGTTTTTTTTAGAAAATAATCCTTCTTACGGTGACACTGCATCCAATGTCTGTTAAAATTACTTCGAATATTTTTCAAAATATTACGAATGCACTTCTCACTATTAGAATCACATGTTTCAATACATAATTTGTTCAAAACATATCTATATAGTTCATCCAAGTCGCCACTTTTATTGGCAAGTATTGGAAATAGATCACGGCGCGAAATCACCGGTAGCTGTTCCGAGTCTGAAAAAAATTAACCACAAGCAGAGCGGTCAGTAGGAGCAAATGAAACTAGGTTAGTCTTAAATTGCACACTTAAACCTACATTCTGACATAAAAATAAATGTGACTCTGTGTGACCCTCCTATTATAAGTCAACGTTAACTTTGAGAAATATTTAAAAAAAATCGCATTTCTCGCCGTTCAGTTAACATGCCGTTTCTAAAAATTCAAAGTTATTATGAACATAAAATTTATATAATAATTATCTACCAATCTTGTTCTTCATTTTCCATTTCAGAATCACAAAATGTTTCACTCCCAGATCACAGAAAACAAGCTTGCTTCTTACACTATTTCAGCGTGGCTGAGCAATAAAACTGGTTACGGAGGGGAATCCTCGTCCACATCATTGTGTGACGTCCGTATGTTTACGTGTCAAAGCTTCTTTCTCATAGATAAGCATTCTGTGATTCATTAGGAACAACTTGAGATCGGACACGCATAAAAATGAGAACATGTGAAAATTGATTTTGTTCCGGCTAGAATCGCAACCCGTCCCACTGTGCCATGTTCTTATTAACTTTTTTTAATTGTTTTGATGTTAGGAAGACGTCCCCGAAATATTTGACACCAATTTAGATACACCCTGTATTTTTAATTAGTTAACATCATACCACAGTCTACTATATACAGTCGCGAAGCTCAATATGTAGTAAAAATGCAAACATGGGTAGTAGCCCACCACTAGGATCGCTATTATCGCCTCATCATCGCAGATCTCTCTCCTAGCAGACGAGAAAATATGTTATACTTTCGTTGTCGTGTTCTTTTGGAAAAATTAACACCTTCCTTCCATTATTGAAATATTAAATGCATAAACTTAATTTATTATTTTAATGAAGTACATTAAATTCCACCATAAACTCGAAGATACCTGCAAGAAATAGGTTAATATTATTTTTGTTTCTGCAAAACGAACTGAAATTTACTATAATCGTTTCACTCATTCACGATTATAGCGATAATTAACTATGAAACCAATGAGTATTAATTTGCATTTCCCTTTCCAACAATAATAATGAAAATATGAATTAATGGAGTAACTTAGATGTACCGGTACTTGTAGTGTAAGCTTACGTAGTTAACAAAGTGGGATGAGGTTAAGCAATAATAATCACACCAGAATTGGAAATAAAACGTGATCAATCAATTTTATTGTAACAGGCTTCTTCTACGTCTCTAGTAAAGTAACAAATAAAAATAACAACAGAATTAACAGCTATAATTAAAAACATATCCTTTGAAAAAAAAAGTAGGCCTAAGCAATAATAATCCCACCAGAATTGAAAATAAAACGTGATCAATAAATTTCATTAAAACAAACTTAATTTTTCTACGTCTCTAGTAAAATATTATTATTCCAATTATTGTATTTTAGCCATTAACATTTTCATTACAACCAATAACGAACATTTCACAAACATCAATGTGAAATACGCAACGAGCTAGCACTCGATGGAAATACGACACAGTCCAAAGTCGACCGTGGACAGTCTATTGTTTCTAGTTGCTAACCGCTTGGAGCGCTTTATCATGAGATTTGCAAAAAATCACCTCAAGCTTCGCGACTGTATATAGTAGACTGTGATCATACTCTGATCTGAGGCTAGGTGTAGGACCTTCTCGATTGCGGTTGTTGTTTATAAATTATTTAATTGATCAAAGTCGCAGGCTTCCAGTTATTACTCGCAAATTACTTTAAAAATTTCTATTAAAACTTAAAACTGAAATATTACACAATAATTATCCTCATTTAGGATGACCTTTCTACTCTATTAGACTCCTTAACTAAGAGTTACGTTCGTCAAACACGGCAATATATTTGAGTCATGCCACATCGGAATTACAATTCAGGTGGAGTTCTCACGCGATCAGAAACTGAAATACCTTTGATCCAATAACTTGAAAAAAAAAAAAGAGAGAGAAGAAAATACAAGTCCTGTCCCAGTATAATCATTTGTTCTCTAAGAAGGTTAAGATTAAAATTGTAGATGGAAAAATCAATAATTTTTATCGTTGGCTTCCATCAACCTTGTTATTGTGTATGTAACATTTGTCTTATCACACTCCACCTTCGTGTTTTCGTTTTGGTCTCTCAAACTTATACTTACGGTCGATAAAATTATCCGTCGAATGCTATAGACCAGTGTGCTCTGTTCATTAACGTGATGTCTAGAATTCAGACGCATTTAATGATACATTTCTGGAGGTATAAAGGAATTTGGAGCACTTTTCAACGATAAGACACTAATCAGATACATACGTAATAACACACTTTTCTAAATCCTACTTCTACTCTTCGACTAATTCTATACTTTGCTAGAGGCAATTAAGGTTCTAATCACCTGTAATGCATGTATTTGTAACCTTAAGTAATAAATGAATTCATAGTTTATCTCTACTTAAGGAACGACATGGCATAATATACAGGGTGAGTCAGAAAGAAAGGTCTATGGTGTGGTGGGTGTTAATATTTGTGATTCTGAACAAAAAAGTTTATACAGGGTGTTTCCGGGCTAGTGTTACAAACTTTCAGGGATGATGGGGAAGGGCATATGTATCAATTAGAGATAAGGAACCCTGGTCTGGAAATGACCGAGTCGAAAGTTACAAGCAAAAATAGTTCTGTGGAAATGAAATATTTTTATTCCCCTGTACACCTTATTTATGTATATTTATCTGTATCTTACACATACTGTATTCATCTGACGTTTACATTATCTACTTACAGTATTTCATTCAGTGTGCTGTCTGAGGGATGGAGATAGGAAACTACACTAAAGCAATGCAGATAGCGTAATGTGTAACGGACATGGTCGGTCCTGATATGGACGTCTGTAGACAGCAGTGTATGTGTACGAGTTGCAGTGTCCAGTCGATCAGTCCTAGTGAAATGGAGGAGTACACGAGAGCGGAATATTCAGACCTGATTTTCGAATAGAGATGAGCCAATGGGAACAATAGACAAGCTCACAGTTTCTATCGGGGCCAAGTATCCACGTAGGAGACATCCGGCCCATACCATCTTTCCACGACTGTTTCAAAGGTTAATGGAAGGAGGGCACGTGATGCGAAATTACAATTCCATTTCCACACAATTATTTTTGCTTATAACTTTCGACTCAGTCATTTCCGGACCATGGTTCCTTGTCTCAAATTGATACATGTGCCCTTCGCCATCATCCCGGTAACACGAGCCCGGAAACACCCTTATGAACACACATTTCCACACCTGTGGAGTAACGGTCAGCGCGTCTGGCCGCGAAATCAGGTGGCCCGGGTTCGAATCCCGGTCCGGGCAAGTTACCTGGTTGAGGTTTTTTCCGGGGTTTTCCCTCAACCCAATACGAACAAATGCTGGGTAACTTTCGGTGCTGGACCCCGGACTCATTTCACCGGCATTATCACCTTCATATCATTCAGACGCTAAATAACCTAGATGTTGATATAGCGTCGTAAAATAACCCAATAAAATAAAAAATACATGAACACATGCCCTGTTCCTAACAG
The DNA here is from genome assembly GCF_040183065.1 of Periplaneta americana. Lineage (NCBI taxonomy): Eukaryota > Metazoa > Arthropoda > Insecta > Blattodea > Blattidae > Periplaneta > Periplaneta americana. The sequence continues at coordinate 32,352,154 of NC_091121.1, forward strand.
TATCTGACATACTGCTGTATGAAAATCACGGGCATCAATCTCATGTCCTTCATCAGCATTCACATGCTGACAACCAAAAAAGCATTAGGTTGTAGTATTGTCTTTATTGGACATTTGAATGCGCAATGGGCTTTGGATCGGTTAGTTGTATACTATTATTGACAATGTTTAGATAAACCACAACCTTGTCGGACACCTGTATTCGTGTATATGGCTTCCGATATTTTACCATTTTTCAGTTTTATTGAAATTATGAATTCTGATAAAAGCTTTGTATTACTTACTTGAAAATACTTTAAAGAACCTGGAGGTTTATTGCCACTCTCACATAAGCCCACCATTGGTCCCTATTCTGAGCAAGATTAATTCAGTCTCTACCATATCCCATCTCCCTCAAATTCATTGTAATATTATTCTCCCATATACGTCTCGGCCTCCCCAAAGGTGTTTCTCCCGCCGGCCTCTCAACTAACACTCTATATGCATTTATGGATTCGCCCATACGTGCTACATGCCCTGCCCATCTCAAACGTCTGGATTTAATGTTCCTAATTATGTCAGGTTAAGAAAACATGAGAGTATTCTGAATTTCAGCACTGAGCAATCTGATGGCATCACGATGTTCCGAATTTCAACGATGACGTCACTGATGCTCCACCGGTGTCGCACCGGTTCCATCAGCTTGCAGAGGTGGTGACAATATCCATCAGCCGCCATCAGTGAATGTGATTGGTTCTTGTAGAGGGCGGGAATTAGCAGACGAATGACATGTGCACTGTTGTGTCATGGCGGTGTGTTCTGCTTTAGTTCTGCTGTATTGTTTGTAATGAGCATAACGTAAAAACAATATGTTAATGGCTTATGAGCGATTATGTCAACGGACCAGGTATTACTACCGGTTCAAGAAATAAATTGTTTATGCTCTCTTTTCTTTGAGCGAGATGACAGTACGGAAATTTCGCAAAATCTTGCTAGCGTAGCACAGACAACAGTTTGTACAGCCGCCATGTTAGCCATTGAACATTCCAGCAATTTTGTTCCTATTTCGCTGCAGTGTGACGTCATTGATGCCCACCGGTCCGGTGAGATTCGGAATACGCTAAATGTGTGCAATTCTCCTTTGTGTAACTTTCTCCATTCTCCTGTAACCTGATCCCTCTTAGTTCCAAAAAATTTTCCTAAGCACCTTATTCTCGAATACAATTAACCTCTGTTCCTCTGTAAAAGTGAAAATCCAAGTTTCACAATCATACAGAACAACTAGTAATATAACTGTTTTATAAATTCTAACTTCCAGCTTTTTTAAGAGCAGACTGGATGACAAAAGCCTCTCAACCGAATAATAACAGAGATTTCCCATATTTATTCTGTGTTTAATTTCCTCCCGAATGTCATTTATATATGGTACTGTTGCTCCAAGATATTTTAACTTTTCCACATAATCTTTGTATTGCCTTTATTAAATGTTAATTTATGGTTCTTCCTTTAATATGTTTCAAAGTTTGTTTCGATTTAATCTGTCTGGCTTTTCAAAATCAATTAATATTATAGTGGCGACGCTGTTATTCCCGGCGTGGCTCCTCCTCTTTGCTTACGTCTTAGCAAGTCAAGGTTCTATAAAGTCTAGGTAGGTTGTATCTTTCGCCATTTTTGTTCTTTCGTTGCTGAGCTACCAGACGAGGGATCTATTTGCCACACCGTTAAACATTATCATGTCGTAGCTCCTATGATAATAAATCAAACACACTGTAATTGAGAAAATAATTGAGCGACAAATAACGTCCTTGTGTACTTTTTGCGAACGCCAACGAAAGAGCCAAAATGGAGGGCGGTTATATTAAGTATTTATCCCGCCTTACGAAATGCATGACATCTTCATCAGCGAATCACAAGACACACACGTTTAAATGTAGCCGACCTGCAACGTGATTGGCTGCCGGAAATTAGAGCGACGGGACTATAGATACAATGGAAGATGAAATTCCCTTCTCTTCTCTATAATTTGTTGAACACTAAATATGGCATCTGTTGTACTTCTCCCCTTCCTGTAGCCACATTGTTTATCCTCTTAGAGACGCCTTCACTGGTTGCAGTTGGTCTAGATTTCAATATATTAGCATAAAGTTTATAAGCCGTTGAAAGAAGTGTAGCTCTCTTCTCTTTCTGTCTTCAACTATGGCTTCTAAGTTCGCAAACTAAATACATGTTGAAAGCGTAATATTAAAAAAAAAAAATAACACCCAAAAACTTATTTTTAGAAAAATTATCAGAATTACGAATAAACCTTCCTGGAGTTCACTAATTCATTTCAGATACTAAGGGAAAAAAAATATAGACATGGCTATGCTGTAATGTTAAATTCCAGCTGTCTCCATGCTACCATTTGTTAGTAAAACTCACCTCAGGCGTGCTTTCAGGTACAATTCACAAATTGCGTTCTTTTAAAACATTTCATTCGCGCGGCACGATTCACATAGCATATCCGCCTCTCATGCAAAAATGCGCCTGTAATACGAGCGAAAATTGGTGGGAATTTATAGTCCAAGAGCTGCTATGCGCTACATTTTATCCGTCTCTGTAATAACCAGTACTAAAACGGTTTAAATCGTATTTCGCAGACTCTTTGGGAACAACCCAATTCAGTAGAGGTGGTTAGGGAAGGGAGAGTGGTGCGGCCTACTGCCTCCTATCGATTGCTGCAACGGATCACCCCTGACACCTCGAAATAGGTCGAGCGTGGTCGAAACACTTCGACCTGCGAGTTACTCCAAGGATTCTAGACATGGCGCGTGTTATTCTCTCGGAATATCGTTACCATCTCATTTTCATGTCTTTATAATGGTTGGCAAGGAGGGATGCCTGCTTACAGGCGTAACACAGATGCTTCAATTTAATCTTCTACTCTGCGGTAACGAAGTTGAAAATAACATTCTGATTTAGAATGGGACAGCTCGGCGGTGTTCTGCATATCTTCATGCGATCCGTATTTGGCTGTATTCTGTGTTCTCCACAGAACCCGAAATAAACGGCATGAAAATAGTGTTTGCTGGTTATAATTAAAATTTATTTTTATCTTACTTTCCATTATGTGACTTACTGTCATACACAATTAACCCTCCTGCTACCAAGAGGGGTAATAGTATTACCCCACTGATTATTTTTATATTGTTTCCCTCGTTCTCCATATTTCTTTTTGAAATTCCATATATTTGTCCGTTATATGCCTACTAACATTTTGAAACAAATATAACATAAATAATTCATCTCCTTTAAGTAGTAATTCACTTTATTCATGTGGGGTGATCTCGTTAATCCCGTGTGTCATGAAAATTCCAAGATATTAAATTCATTCTGTAGCTCAGTTTTTTTGGTTCCAAATTATTTTCTTTCGTGTTATTTATTTTATTACTTACATTATCATGCCACCGGCGTAACTCAGTCGGTTAAGGCGCTTGCTAGCCGATCCGAAGTTGCGCTTGGGCGCGGGTTCGATCCCTGCTTGGGCTGATTACCTGGTTGGTTTTTTCCGAGGTTTTTCCCAACCGTAAGGTGAATGTCTGGTAATCTATGGCGAATCCTCGGCCTCAACTCGCCATTTACCATCTCGCTATCACCAATCTCATCGACGCTAAATAACATCGTAGTTGATACAGCTTCGTTAAATAACCAACTAAAAAAAATAAAAATATATTATCGTGACCATTGGTTTCCATTTTTTTATTTATTAGTCTTGTGTGTTACGGTATGGTTTTCTGAAAGTGATTTTGTTAGAAATAATTTAGTGAAGCCTTTTTTCGAGATATCCATTATAGTAGCTATAGGTGGTGTTCGAATATTTGAATTTCAACAAAACCAAAATTTGTTTTATTGGATTTATATTTTTATTAATTTATTTTTAGAACTTTTGACCCTTTTTATAATTTTATTTTATTATAAACAAATGTTTCGGAGATGTTCATGGTTGTGTAGATTGTATTCCAATATTAAAATTTCAACAAATAACTGAAAAAAAAATCCATTTTGTGTTATAGTACTGTGACATTCATAGCTTGTACACCTACCTGTTTTTCCACCATGTCAAAACTAAACTGTATAGTGTTAGAGAGTTTATCTTGAAATACATGGAAGGCAAGTTTAAATTTACTCAATACCAGTGTGTTATCAACATTGTTCACCGGTAAGATATTATATAAAGTTCTTTAATTTTGGTGTTCATTTTCAACAATACGGAACGGGACTTTTGAACCACCCTGTATTTAAAAAATAGGATGATTATTTTACATTTTTACATTTTCTGGAGGTCTACAATCAATAATGCATAAATTCTTAAATATTCCAAATGCTTAACAAATTTTGGTATATGATTTTGATGGGAGTAATTGTAAAACCCCCTTGGTATTAGTAAGCTGTAATAAACCTTGGTACCAGGAGGGTTAAGATATTTCAAGATTTTCTGCATAACTGATACAAAATGACATTCTATCACAGTCTACTATATACAGTCACGAAGCTCAATACGTAGTAAATATGCTTCCATAGATAGTTGCTAACCACTAGGATCGCTAATATCGTCTCATTACCGACAATGCAAAATAATACGGGCACAGTCTATTGTTCCTAGCACCCTCACAACTCAAGCTTCGTGACTGTATATACTAGACTGTGATTCTACTTTTCGCCACATATATGGAATACGAACTGTTACAGAGGAATACGAGGACAAAAATTTTATCTATGTCCCTATTTTACCTTACTTTAAGGATAAATCCAGCTCATCGGACTTACAGTCGGTTTTCGTGGGTCTTTTCTCCGCTATTTTTCACCAAATCTGGTCCCGCTTTGATTTGAAGAAAGAGACAATTAAGGAAATAGTCCAGTTTATTTTTTGTTTCTCAATTTTTATATTAAACTATATACAGAGTGGATGGTAACATCTTTACTATAATGAAACTGGTTATAGATCACGAATTCATGAGAGATTTGAAAAATCTAAACAAGTTTTTTCTCTAACATTAACCATTTTAAAGGAAATCGTTATATTTATATTAAGCATTTGGCAACATCATGGCTACTGCAATAACTCTACCAAGAACGGCCTATACTCCTTACCTTCCTCTCCTCCTCTGCTGTACTCAGTCGGTGACGCGTCATTGCGCTACGTTGCAAGATTTGTTTTAACGATTTTCGCAATTATTCAGATTAAATTTGTGGCTAAACGGTTTGATATGTAACAAAAGATTCAATACATTATTTAACAATTCAGATTATTTTTGCCTTTCTGCTTGTATAGCAATTAGCCATTTCTCTCGGGCCATTACCGCAATAGAGCGCTGCAAACATTGGGCAAAGATTATATATTTTTTCCTGTTTAACGATGCTTCATCAAAGGAAAAGTGTAATAAAAGTTTTGTTACATTTAACATGTAGAATTACCTCTTAAATTTTGGTGCATCGGTCCCCTTCCAACCTGTATAGCTATGTTTACCAATCTACCAACCGACTATTTCACAATACTGATAGAGCTTCGCATTCTTCTTTCTTTCAAGATCGTTCCATTTCTTTCACGTTTCGAGGCAAATCGAATGTTTCTGTCTTATTCTTGATTGACCCAGGACACGCTTTCCTGCAAGATGTTAAAGATACTTGCCGTGTTTGTATAAGGACGTTATTCCTACATGATGTTGTCACTGCCTTCTATAATCTTCAGCTTCTCAACAGATTTTTCTGCGTTTAATTTACCCCTTATTTTATTGACTTTATTTTTACCTAACCTTTACGAAATGAAGAAGGTTTAAAGGTCCTATGACCTAGACTCCACCAGTATATATAAATAAAATAATAAATAAATATTATAAAATTATTCTGAGGAACCTTATTTGTGATGTATATATGAGCCATTCAGAGCAGAAGTGGTGTAAGTCAAAAATGGGTAATGTGGGTTAAAGTAAACATTCTGTAAAATACAACGCAAAGTAGCATTTAATATTCAGTTTATTTTAACTATTAGTAGTCAGTGGATAGCACGAAGGACATATTAATTGCTACTTTGCGCTGCATTTTACAGAATTTTTTACTTTAAACCTCATTACCTAATTTTGACTTAAAACACTTCTGCCCTGAACGGCTCATATGTCCTCTACAGCTTGGAACCTTAAAGTCCATGTTTCACCAGCATATAGGCTAGTAGTACATAATTTCATAAAATATTAAGTAACCTTATTTTAATATTTATTCTTTTGCATATTTATTCGAAAAGGCTTGTTTATTTATCCATTTCTTTTATTATAAGTCTTTATGTTTTCTTCCACATCTAAAGTCATTTTATAATTAGATAAATTAATATTGTGACAGCAACACCGGGGTTCGAACGCGTGTCCGTTGGTCGCTTAGGTGTGGCGGCGAAAGGAGCGTCTGGATGCTGAGAGGGTAGAGGGGCGGTGTACTACTGCGACGCGCGAGGGGAGGTTGCGCGCGCATCTGGTGCTTGCCGAGAATTGAAGGAAGCAAACTGCTACGTGCGGAGTGAAGTGGGGGACGGACCCTCCCGAATCTTCCAGAAGTCCGTCCGAAGTGGAGATATCCAGATAATTCGAGAGGACACCCGTAGAAATTTCTCGTAACTATGGTTTAGTTATAAAAGAAGAAACGCAAGTGAAATTCAGTCAGTCAATAAGCCTGTCTTGTGTAGCAGTGAAGCCAGCTTCGAGACCAGAGCGCGACTTGAGTTGTGTCCGTAACTGTGGAGCCTGAAGCCCGGAGTTCGAGTGCAGTGGACCGCAGTTGGGGGACCTGAGTTCAGAGTTCAGCGGATCGTCTCTGAAGGTCTGTGGTTCGAGATTCTGTGAACGCGAGTGACTGAGCTAGAAGAACTAGCCAAGACAAACGAGCTGTGAACTGAGAACTGACCGTTCTGTGTTGTAAATAGTGCTTTGTAAATATTAGTTAAGATTAACAGTTCATTGTTGTTCGTAATAGTCCAATTAAATTGTCATTGTCCTCAGTGGAGTGCACTAACGAATACTGTGTTACTGTGTGGAGAGCAAATCCTATTGTTGAGATAATAAAGTTACATTGTTGTTGAGTTGAAAAAAATTTACAATATTTAGAAGTTTGAACCTGTTTACATTTTGACCGCCTAAGATTATTTCTGTCTTCATATCCTATTATATTTTCATTTCATTTCCAATACTTCTGTCTTAGAATGCGAAATATTCGCGTTGTACTCCTTCAGAATATTGTAAAGTATTGTTGCATTGTATTGGAGATACTTTCCGCTACTAGATAAAGCGCATGGTAACTTAGCAAATAACATTGTTTCAATTTTCATATTTCCTCCCAGAGAAATAAATATCAGCTGCGTTGCATACCATAGCTTTATATATCGATTACATGTGCAAAATTACTAATATTTTAAGTATTGCTATGGGTAATAATATTTAATTTTGGTTTTGAAGATCTGTAACAAAACGTGGACACTATTAAATCTTAACTGATGTTCAGAAAACAAATATCTTCCTTCAAACCGAATCTCATTAAAGTCTTAAATCTTACACGTCTACCAATCAACGGTTTTGTAACAGGGATATGCTATATACATTATTTATAGGTAATTACGCATATTTGGAATATTTTATAGGTAATTTAAACTCTTGGCTTTGAAAATATGTAGGCCCACGTAATTCAGACACATTGGAATTCTTAACTTTTAACATGCGTTTTAAAAGTAATTTCTTCACAATCAAGTTACCTTGAAAGCCAAAACATTGTATATATCTGGAGCTTTTACTAACCTACAAACCAACCACTTAAAAGCATGGACAGAGTTTCGCATTTATGTATACAATTACGAATATTTCAACTATTGTTATAGGTAGTATAAATTCTATACGATTATATGCAGCGTTTAGCTTTTATCTTTGAATTAAATGGCAGTTTGAATGGGAAGGTAGTGATGAAACTCGGCGCAAAACAGTTAAGCATATCTAGAGTTACCCATCAGCGAAATTCCAATCAAAACCAAGACCATTACTCGGTTCTGTTTAATGACGCTCCCGCACGATATGCAGTGGAGTTATCACTTGTAGGTGCAGTTTCGTATCCCACTAACTTCAGTATGTAACGATCATCTCTTAGTTTTACTAGGAACTAAACCAACCAGAATATCACACCCTAACTTGAAACTTATTACGTCTTATTATATTATCAACGATCCAATAGCCTTTAATTGCAGAGTAACTTAGGCCTAACAAAGGTAATTTGATGTGGTTATGTTCTATTTTTAAAGAGATTTATTCAGCTTGCGTACGCTTTATTATTATTATTATTATTATTATTATTATTATTATTATTGTTATTATTATTATTATTATTATTATTACTACTACTACTACTACTACTACTACTACTACTACTACTAATATTATTGAATAAATTAAAAATGTAATTATTCCCTCTTGTTTCCTGTATTGCCATCTCGTTTTCGTTTACGGCGGACGGTTGGCGATCCTGGCGGTTGTTCTGTTCAAAGTGATACCGATTTTAACATAGGAATGAGCTATCTATCTATCTATCTATCTATCTATCTATCTATCTATCTATCTATCTATCTATCTATCTATCTGTCTGTCTGTCTGTCTGTCTGTCTGTCTGTCTGTCTGTCTGTCTGTCTGTCTGTCTGTCTGTCTGTCTGTCTGTCTATCTATCTATCTATCTATCTATCTATCTATCTATCTATCTATCTATCTATCTATCTATCTATCTATCTATCTACCTACCTACCTATCTACCTATCCATCTATCTATCTACCTACATACCTACCTACCTACCTACCTACCTATCTATCTATCTATCTATCTATCTATCTATCTATCTATCTATCTATCTATCTATCTATCTATCTATCTATCTATCTATCTATCTATCTATCTATCTATCTATCTACCTACCTACCTACCTACCTACCTACCTACCTACCTACCTACCTACCTACCTACCTACCTACCTACCTACCTACCTACCTACCTACCTACCTACCTACCTACCTACCTACCTATCTATCTATCTATCTATCTATCTATCTATCTATCTATCTATCTATCTATCTATCTATCTATCTATCTATCTATCTATCTATCTATCTATCTATCTATCTATCTATCTATCTACCTACCTACCTATCTATCTATCTACCTACCTACCTACCTATCTATCTATCTGATCTAGGGTAATACCAATAAGGCATGATTCATGAGGCAACTAGGCCAGGAGATAATGGGGTTGGGTGGCCAGTTCCTTTTCCCCTCCAATGCGTATATCGCAGATTATCTTTTATTTATATGTATAATTCAGTTCGCTTTTAATTTTGTTACTATTAAATGTTTCCAGAAATTTCCTGGAACATTGTGGGTTTAATGTAGATAAACGAAAAGAGGGATTACAATTTTACACATTTTCCAGGAATGGGAATTGAACTAATTCTGACATTAAATACAGTATGATTCAAATGGCATGAGAGGATTCAGTGGAATGAGCAAATGCTAACAACCAGATAGTTAAACATTTGCTTAGTCATTAACGTTCCGTATTTGGCGACTGAAGAGTTAGTTTTTTGCGCGTTAAATACTGAATTACTGTGTAATGGGTATTAAAGAGTGGTATTAGGCTTCTTAAATTTCAGAATTCGTCGAAACTTTTGTGAGGTTCCACTGAACAAACCATCAGAATGTTAAAGTGGATACTATTCATCAGTATTTTGAGACGTGTTCAAATGTTAAGGGGACTGGGTAGTCTAAGCTGTATGGCTGTTGTGTGTAAGTGAAATAAGTGAAGAAATGTTGCTATTACTCTTCAACTTTTGAATTAGTCATTTTACAATTTTTACAGCTTACGCACAACAATTCCATGTATATTTTGGTTTTTAAATTATCTTTCTACCTAATATATTTGATTTAAAAAAAATTTAAACCTGAAAAATATTAATGAAAATGAAGCTAAAAACACGTCCCTCGCCGTGGCGTCGTGGTCTAAAGGATCCTGCCTAGGACTCGCGTTACGGAATGCGCACTGATTCGAGTCCTCATGGGGGAAGAAATTTTCTCATGAAATTTCAGCCAGTGTATGGGACCGGTGCCCACCCAGCACCGTGATGCACTTGGGGAGCTACGATATGTAGCGAAAATCCGGTTTCGCCGACCAGCTATAACGACTGGGGGGATCATCGTGCTAACCACACGATACCTCCATTCTGGTTGGATGGTCATCCACCTCTGTTTCGGCATGTGGACGTAATGCCAACAGCCGGATGGTCGGTCTTGGCCCTTCATGGACTGGAGCACAATGGAAAGAGAAAAGACAAGAAGTTAAAAACATGGGTGCTTTAGGAACATTTTTCTGAGGAACTACTGAGGCTAGGAGACTAAAATTTTGCATACTACTATTTCTTTATTCTTTTTTTTTTTTTGTTTTAACGACGCTCGCAACTGCAGAGGTTATATCAGCGTCGCCGGATGTGCCGGAATTTTGTCCGCAGGAGTTCCTTTACATGCCAGTAAATCTACTGGCATGAGCCTGTCGCATTTAAGCAGACTTAAATGCCATCGACCTGGCCCGGGATCGAACCCGCAACCTTGGGCATAGGAGGCCAGCGCTATACCAACTTGCCAACCAGGTCGACTACTACAGGGACATCATTTTATTTTTACTTCAATTTTTATTGTACCTGAGTTTTTGAATGTACTTCACTCCCACCCCTTCTACTAATGAAGTTTCAACTGTTTTCCAGACAGAATCAAGGCCGCTTATAGTAAACAGCACTGACTTACTGAGTATAGTACGTTCCAGAAATATGTTCGCGTTTTCCAGTGACGAAAGAACTTTTAATATTGAATCATATTTTCGCACAGGTACTGTCCGTTTGCCTACGTCGCATCCCGATTTCTCCCACCTGCTTCTGCACGCCCCTCTGTAAAAGCTGGGCTGTCTTAGCTCCTTTATGAAAACATTAATTTCTGTTAGGAATTGGACGTTTACGTAATGTTATACAACTGTTTAAAATAACATAAATAAAAGGGCCTCGTTAAGTAATTAAATGTCACGTGATTTCCCTCCTTTCTACGATCCTGCGACATAACCACTTGGACGGACAATAGATAGTATGTCTGAGTAATTTTATATTTTCGGGTCGGGCAGAAGTGAAGATTGAATTTACATTACATAAGATACTGTTTTATAGAGTAGGTACAGAATTATTTCAACATGAGTTACTAGTACGAAGGACGAAACTGGTAATTGGAATTAGATGCAATAGTCTATAGTGCGATAATATGCACAAAAGAACTGAAGCCTGTAGGCTATCGAAATGAATGGCTACCATCTTCAAAAATGTATTTAAATGTTCATATTATGATTATTTTTCAATTTAACGTCATTCTCTATATTGTACGCTAATGTGCTGTAGCCAGTATAATATACACTGCATAATGAATACGTTCGCATGGATAGCTCAGTTCGTGAGTAAAAACACTTATTCTTAACACAGTACTGCATTTTGATTAAATAAAAATCCTAATGAAAATGATCGAACTCAAAATCGCGATATTTCCTAGTTTACGTAAATGGATGAACTACTTTTCTTCCCTCCTATACTCAGTCAAGTGATTTGTTTGTGTTTTACGCCAGTATCATCGAACTACAGTTGTGGAAGGAGGTAGCGAACGGGTTTTCCGGTTCTCTAAAGGTATAGCCAGGTTAATATTAAAAATGTTAGTAAAAATAAAATGATGTCCCTGTTCTATTTCATATGGTAGTGAAGTCTCATGTCCACTATCACGTAGTTGTACAATTTATTATGGATTTCACAGCCAGAAAAATGTGAAAGAACATGAACATTTTAAAGAATGGAACATATTTTTTTATTGAATGATTATTCCTAATGTGATCAAAATTGCGGCAAATGTAGACAGCTGCATTGGAAATATGTTTATTAGTCCTTAAATGTATGTATGTATTTACTTACACTGCAAGTGGGCAAGCACCCGGTGGCAGTGGTATACACAATATAAACAATACACAATAAAATTTACAATACACATTACAATTATTCAATACACAATACAATTATATACACAATACAATAAGAATACACAATGCAATTTAATACAATAATTAAAATTAATAATAAAACATAAAACACCTAATTTTACAATACAACCTACATATGTATAGGCATACATAAGTTTCAATAGTCTTTCACTTTACTCTCATCTCACTCACTGTAGTGGCACTATGACGCATTTCACTGACACTTTAGGACACATTTCACTGACACTATAACACATTTCACTGAAGCTATAAATTATCACTGATCGGAACTATGTAAACCATAACTTCACTGACTCACCTCGCTTCACTGATACAACAGTTCAAATAAGTCAAATAATTACACCCTTATGCATACTTATAAACAGAACTACATATAAGCTAAACATATCTAGTCTAAGGCCCTCTTGCACGCTATTTTTAAATGATTTACAATTCAAACCAAGGAAGTAACTCGGCAGGCTAAATAAATACATGTCACCTTAAAAAAATTAAATGTTAAATGTCACCTTAATTTTAATCTGCTCTTTATACAAGTTATTCTTGAATCTCCTTAAGGAAGGACAGCCCTCAAAGACCGCTGCAGGTAGGTCATTCCAATCATTTATAGTTCTATTTAAAAATGAGAATTTACCTACATCTGTTTTCTGTTTCCTACATTTGATTTTAAAATCATGATCGTTCCTACCATAGTACGTTGGCTTTTCTAACCGTGCCGTTATGTCTACCCATGCTTTTTGACCTAGATATGCTCTGTACAGTGATGTTATTCTAGTTTTCCTACGTCTGTTTTCCAAAGTTTCCCATTTAAGTTCTTTTATCGTATCGTTTCCATTTTCTCATTTACCTTTAACAAATTTAGCTGCCCTATACTGGATTCTTTCTAAGGAATTTATCTGATATATTCTATAGGGATCAATGTTTTCATTTATATTTCAATGATTGAATGAGAAACACTGTTATATTTAACGACTAATATACACAACTATGTCAACTAAGATACTTGTTTTTAAATGCTGTTTGAATGTAACGTAATATATATTTCATTGATATACTTCGCCGCAAAAATATTCTTCACATTTTCTCGTATTCCAATTAGTTTACTATAGTATATTACAATAAGAATGTATTTTTATTAAACTTTTCTCACAATTTTATTAATATTTTCCATCTATTGGTAATGATGGTGGATCAAATGGTCGTTTTCTTTCTGAAATTTCAATTTCAGCTTCTTGTTGCCGCCCATATTATACGTCTCATATATTTTATTCGTCTTGCTTTAATTTGAGTCACAACGTTTGGCTTATTAAAACTTTGAAATCTTGATTATACGTCATTGTTAAGATAGAGAATCAAGTAATGATCCGATTATTCTACTCAGTACTTACTTTCACTGAAAGAAAAAAATAAAAAAGGCAAATTGCAGTGCATATTGATTACATAACATGTAATAGCAGAAAACAGTGTTATCAGAAAATACTGCAGAAATAGAACGCTAATGGCTTCATTGCTAACAGGAATTCACATTAGATAACAACAGCGCTAATAACTATAAATCTACTACACAGAACCAACTGGACTTGTCTACTAAGTTTATTTGCTCAGTCAGTCGCAAGATACGATATAACGTCGCGTATATTGCATAGCTGCTTTTGGCGCTCTACCTTTGCGCCAACATCAAATGTAAAACCCTTCAAATCCCCATGTACTACTTCACAGACATGTATCTTCTTTCTAGACCAGCTTTATTACCCCCTATCGCAGTATATGTAGGTCTATAATTTGTAATGTTTCAACCCCTCAAAATAAACAGGAACCTGGTAAGACTCGCATCCCATGGATTTTGCACGTCACATAACATTCTAACTGATAGTAAAAGCTAATGATGTTAGGAAGTGGTTAAACGTGTGTGAATATTTAGTTCTGTAAGGGTACGAAAATTACATTGCCATCATAATTATATCAAGTTAAATGCGAAACATCAAAACAAATGCAACAAACTAGAGTACTAGAGTGATTATAATATAAAAAAAAAACAATATGTACACTCGCGTTGAAAGATACCTGACACCTACTGATCGATAGTAATCGATAATAATTTGTTGGTGTACAGTACGATTATTTAGTCCTGACAATCGCCGGCAATGTGCGCCTTGGTCGGGCGAGTCCATTAAGTTACGCCAAGGGGTGTTTAGGTTAGTCTGTTGCCTGCAGTTAGAGCGATCGGATGTCACGCATGCGGTATAGCATTGTCTTTCCAGTACAGTTAAGCTGTACTGCATTCCTTTAACGACCGCTTGCTCTTATCTCTCCTCCGGAGCTCTCCCCACTACTCCTATTACTTCCCCTCTTTCGCGTCGCTGAGCTGTCAGGACTGAATAATCGGTCTGTAAGTGTGGCTTCTTTAGTTACGACTTCTATTAATGATGGAGAAGATATGAGTCAGTGTTGCGAATAACATAAATATGTCCGCAATATAGAATTGAATTTTTTCACACCACTGTGCTGATTGTAAAACAACACTGGGTTCAGCGAGAAAACGCTGATATTGTGAATTAAGGGAATAATATTCATTCTTAATCTACATAATCATTTTTCTAGATACTTTCTTAACCAACCTAATAATGGTGCCACTTAACGAGAACTAGCGGAATTATTTCAAAGTTTGTCAATTTTTTTTTTATCTTTGGTTCTGACTTATTCCGTTATTACAAAATTCGCTTACACGATCATAAAATCGTAGGTCAGATATCTTTGAAATGTTATGTTTTATTTAACGACGCTCGCAACTGCAGAGGTTATATCAGCGTCGCCAGATGTGCCGGAATTTTGTCCCGCAGGAGTTCTTTTACATTCCAGTAAATCTACTGACATGAGCCTGTCGCATTTAACCACACTTAAATGCCATCGACCTGGCCCGGGATCGAACCCGCAACCTTGGGCATAGAAGGCCAGCGCTATACCAACTCGCCAACGAGGTCAAAAATATCTTTGAATGTCAGTGTACACGTACAGTGAGCATTCTAACAACACGATTAGTGAAAATCTAAGATTACGGAAAAATGGACTAACATTGAAATAGATAACTCTGCTATAAAATTACACTCATATTTTATAGTTTTATATGGTTTTACATTAAACGAATGTAACCAATGAAATCAATATAATCTCTAAAGTTATATTAAAAAGATAGAATGCATACTTAAAACAGTGCGAGTGTCTATCTGCACTTATTAAATAATAAAATACTTCTTTTCTATATCTGCTCCTGTGAGTTAAAATTACCAATGTCATTTAAACTTCACATTCCCGTTGTCAAAAGTTTAATACAATTTTTGTCGTGTTTTCTTGTCGAGATTAAAATTGATTTTATATGAAATATTTCATAGCTTGTTTTGAGAAAGCCATTGATTTTATTCCCGATATGGTCAATCAATTTAAGAGAGCAGGGTATTATGATAATAAACGATTGAAAGAATGTTAGTTTTGTCTTTCAAATGTGCAGAAATGTTATCCGAACAAATGTAAAATTTTTAAATTCTTTTTCAGAACGAAAAGTTACAATTGTTCGGAACAAATTTCTGCACATTTAAGGGATGAAACTAAAATTCTTTCAATCATTTATTATTGTAATACAGTGCCCTCTTAAATTGGCTAAGTGTATTGGGAATTAAATCAATGGCTTTCTGAAAACATGCTATAAAATATTTCTTACATTTTATTTTCTCGAAAAGGAAGCAAAACCAAGCAAAATGGTATTAAACGTTTATGTTTGAAATATCATAAATAATTTTCAAAAAGGCATATGACTCGGTTAAGAGAGAAGTTTTATGTGATAATCTTATTGAATTTGGTATTCCCAAGAAACTAGTTCGATTAATTAAAATGTGTCTCAGTGAAACATACAGCAGAGTCCCTATAGGCCAGTTTCTATCTGATCCTTTTCCAATTGACTGCGGGCTGATGTTAGGATATGTACAGTATTATCACCTTTACTTTTTAAATTCGCTCTAGAATATGTCATTACAAAAGTTCAGGATAACAGGCAGGGTTTGGAATTGAACGGGTTACATCAGCTTCTTGTCTATGCGGATGACGTGAATGTATTGGGAGAAAATCCACAAACGATTAGGGAAAATACGGGTATTGTACTTGAAGCAAATAAAGAGATAGGTTTGGAAGTAAATACCGAGAAGACAAAGTATATGATTATGTCTCATGACGAGAATATTGTACGAAATGGAAATATAAAAATTGGAAGAGGTGGAGAAGTTCAAATATCTTGGAGCAGCAGTAACAAATATAAATTATACTCGGGAGGAAATTGAACATAGAATAAATATGAGAAATGCCTGTTATTATTCGGTTGAGAAGTTTTTATCATCCAGTCTGCTGTCAAAAAATCTGAATGTTATAATTTATAAAACAGTTATATTACCGGTTGTTCTGTATGGATGTGAAACTTGGACTCTCACTTTGAGAGAGCAACATAGGTTAAGGGTGTTTGAGAATAAGGTGCTTAGGAAAATATTTGGGACTAAGAGGGATGAAGTTACAGGAGAATGGAGAAAGTTACACAACACAGAACTGCACGCATTGTATTCTTCACCTGACATAATTAGGAACATTAAATCCAGACGTTTGAGATGGGCAGGACATGTAGCACGTATGATCGAATCCAGAAATGTATATAGAGTATCAGTTGGGGGGCCAGAAGGAAAAAGACCTTTGGGGAGGCCGAGACGTAGGTGGAAAAATAATGTTAAAATGTTTTTGAGGTAGGTGGGATATGATGATAGAGAATGAATTAATCTTGCTCAGAATAGGGACCTATGGCGGGCTTATGTGAGGGCGGCAATGAACCTCCGAGTTCCTTAAAAGCCAGTAAGTAAGTAAGTAAGTAAGTATATCATAAATAATATACCTTTGAAATTAATAACATTACTTACGCCACGGTTCAAACTATATATTATATCTGACGCAAATGTTTGTATAAAATATAATTTCGTCTTAGAAAACAGAATGTATGGTTTCTGTATAAAAGCATTTTTTTGTAAAATTCTGTATGTGCTATATAGGTCACGCTTAAATACAATCAGCAAGTCCAAAAATAAAAGAATACTTACGCCTATTCATATTTAAATGAAATTTATATTTAAGGAAATCTTTATCATTAAAGTCACTTGAACATGATTTTTTTTTTATCTTACGAAAAGGGAGAAAAAGTTCAGCAGTCAAGAAGGGAGAATAAGAAAGTCCCATCCATTTAATCTTTATCTGACACAGAAAGGAGATGCTCAATCAATCTCGGTAGCAGAAGAATTTAATGATAAAGAATAGGAGTTAGCAATGCAAAAGGCTTCGGAATGAGTACGAAAAGAGATTGTGTGAGAAGATTCTTGCTTCCGTTACTCGGATGTGACATTTCATCCATGCCGAGCGAGGCGTTTGACTTCTCTTTTCTTTGGAATTAAATGCCAGCCCCAATCTTTTCTTAGAACCTCTTAGAGGCTTGACATATTCTTCTTCCACTTATCACATTGAACACTTATAATAAAATTACAGGTTCATATTGCGCAATTCTCTCTTTAGATATACATACGTGTTGTAAAAATTTTTACTTCCTTGTAAATTACACATAATTTATCTGTAGTAATGTCACGAGAGGTCTGAGATTTGCTGATAAATCCACGAGCGATGCTATAATACACCCCTAAAATTCGATCACAAAATGTTAATAATTGTATATTAACGAATACTTAACCTATTCAGACATTGTGAAGTTCAAATACTCGTAGATGAATATCGATTACTGCAATAAAGATATTCGATGTTATTATTCAGTAATGCCAATTGCGAAAAGCGAAATACAGGTTTAACAATGTTTATTACATGTACTGCACTTTTCTCTTATTATTATAACATAATAGTACATTATGCAACGAGCCTATAATGGTAGTAATTAAGACGCGAGGAGGTTTATGAAACTCGCTTGCGCTCGTTTCATAATTTTCATACGAGCGTCTTAATTACCATTATAGGCAAGTTTCATACGACTTTTTATGCTCGACCATATTTCTAACTTGAAATTATTCATAAATATTCATGTTATTGTTATGTGAGTGAGTGCAATAGCCTACCTCATGAATTGTGAGATGTGCGCAGACGCGAAAGTATTGATTTTTTCCGGGAAAAGAATGTCGACGACCTTGATATAATCTAGAGAGTAAGATAAACATATCTTGATATAACCTTGAAATTGAATTCGACATTGAAAAACGAGATGACAAATTGAATTTATTTGAATATTATTTACAATTAACGCTAATTATTATAGTAGCAGAACATAACCTTCTGCGACAGTATTGGATTTCCAGC
This sequence comes from Periplaneta americana, assembly GCF_040183065.1. Taxonomy (NCBI): domain Eukaryota; kingdom Metazoa; phylum Arthropoda; class Insecta; order Blattodea; family Blattidae; genus Periplaneta; species Periplaneta americana. Next base: position 32,370,629 of record NC_091121.1, read on the forward strand.
CTCCGTGACGTTTCGATAGTTGTCTTTCGATTGCATATCCGAGAATAATCGAAAACCTGAACTTTAATGAATTGGTTTACTTTAATGGCATGCATTAAAGGACTGCTACCAGGTGTATAATTACTACATTTCGGCATGGTCGAGCATAAATACATTTTCATTATCTGCTGAAATCATAATTTAATTATACCAATGCTTATGTATTCACGGCGAGACATGTTGCTACACAGTGAAGCCATCTCTTTATAGATAGGCCTAATCAAAAGACGAATTTTATTACGCTATACGGAAAGCAGTTTGATCAAAAACCTTATTATTACTATGCAAGGTCTTTGGGTTTGATATGCGATGATGTTACATAAATTTGTACTTCTGACTTTCTATTCATTGTTTCATTTCATTTACAAAAAAAAAAAAAAAAAAAACAAATTTTGTAGCCTTATAGTTTACGTTAGCTGTGGAAGCAGGGCCAATGTCAGCTGTGCTTTATTTCGACCGTTACAATCAGTGCTACACGAAACCATTTTTTATAGCTCGACAAACGCATTCTCGCTGTAGTGTGTAACGTAACTAAAGCTGCATCTACACAGTTCAATATTCCAATCGCCTATGCGTGCAATCTGGGAAGAATATTGAAAGAATTGAGTTTAAAAGGTACGTTCAATTAAGATGCATGAAGATTTTGTGTCTACATGGTGCGCCGTTTTGAACGTCGTCTTCACTGCGTAAATATATTGATTAATATTAAATATCAATATTGCATTCATTGTTTTAAAGTTGAAAGAAAAGTTTAACCGTGTAGTTGCATCTTAATGTATTCATGATTATCAATTTACAGGGAAACAGTTGGCGACAACGACTAAACAAAAGAACGACCATGCGATAAATTGATAGCGATAAATCTAGCTGCAAATATTATCGCAAAGTGTGCCTGTGATTGGTTGGAATTCAAAATTTCATTACACTTCATTGGTCGAAAATTGAATGACGTCATATGAACGAAATAGGCTACAGTAATCTCACTAGAGGTTTTGGTTTATCTAGAGAAAATCAAAACTCGAGTGGGATTTAATTGACTATTGCACAATTAGAAGAAAACATGTAAAGATTAGAAGAAATAAAGTACTCTAATTCAATAAAACACTAATTTACTCACTAAACTCTCTTGAAAATTTATTATTGTACCACCTCATCATTACAAATATCCCGCTAGGTGGCAGAAGTGTGTTATGATCAACTGTTCTCTTGCAAATCAAGCTTTCAGGTATAACTCCCTGTAACTCCGGAACAATTTTTCCCTCGAAATTATTCAACTTTTCTCTTGTCAACAGTTGTGCCAATTATACAATCTTCATTGAACTATATGGAAGAATACTAGTCAAGAAGCCGTTGCTGATTCATTTTCAATTTTATTGAAACAGTTGTATTCCACTACAATTATGAAACGATCTCTGATACGTGACTTCATAATCTCATTCAGCAGAAGCTATAACATAGCCTACTTAATATAAGTTGAATGAAAGAAAAGTTTTAATTAAGGATGATGAAGTGAACTGAATAATTTTAAAAGGTATAATTATTGAAAGTACAATGTTGGCAAAAAAAAAAGTGCCAGGAAGATGAAAAAATTGTAGAATAAGCAGCCATGATGATTGGTTGAAACACGTTGTTCAGTGCCGTTTTATTGGTCAAAAGTACTATGCCGTAGTAAAAGTGTAATACTCATTGTAAATAATTTGCATTCCATTTGCAGGAATTATCATAAAATAAAACTCTATAAAACTTGCAAACATTTTGTCCGAGTAACTACAATTGAAGAGTCCACTGCAGGAATGATGGATGTCACTTTCTTGTCGAAAATGAACCAACACTGTCAATGCATAGCTTAAGACATAAAGAATGTACATAGAGAGTTATATGGCATTAACACTGATAGTCATTGTCCAGTAATGATCGGAAAATCACAGTTAAGCTTTGAGCGCTAAGCATTTCAAACTTTCAATTGCTTTTCCTGCAAAATGTGTTCCAAATGATATTCATCATTTTGCAGTGGACTCTTCAATTATGAACGAAATATTTTTTTCAAACCTGTTAATTATATTAAGACACGACAATAAGACATGGAACTATATTTTCTTTTTATTTATTTTTGAAAGTAAAGAATTCCTACTTTATTTATAATTTTTGTTTAATGATGTCAATCCTCCAGGACCGTCTTTCAGATGCATTTTTGCTTATTAGTGAAGTCTTTTCTTGAGATGCTCGTTGTAGTAAGGTGATGTTCGAGTATTTGAATTTCAATAATGAACTAAAATTTATTTTATTAGGTTTATATATTCATTTATTTATTTTCTTTTAGAACGTAATTTTTATTCTATTTTATTATAAACAATATTTTTGAGATGCTCATGGTTGTATAGAAGGTATTCGAATATTTAAATATCAAGAATAAACTGAAATGGTTTCCAATTTATGTTATATTACTTTGACACTCTTCGCTTCTTTCCCACCATTTCAAAACCGTATAGCGTTGAGTTATTTGTGTTGAAAATAAAGAAAATCAAATTTAAATTCACTCTATATGTTACCTCATAGCGTCACCAGTTAACAGATTTAAAGTTCATTAAATTTGATATACGTTTTCAAAAATATGAAATAGGACTTTTGAATCACTCTGTGTTTTTAAAAATAGAATGATTATTTTATATTTTCCATTTCTCGTAAGTACTGTATATAGTCAATAAGACAAATTGTTTAAATTCCAAATGCTTAACATAGATCGGCATATTATTTTGATGGGGTAATTGTAGTCTATATCTTACCTCATAGTGTTACCAGTAACATATCTAAAGTTCATTAAATTTGGTATACGTTTTCAACAAAATGAAATAGAACTTTTGAATCACTCTGTATTTTAAATAATAGGACGATTATTTTATATTTTACATTTCTTGTAAGTATATAGTCATTAAGACATAAATTGTTTAAATTCCAAATGCTTAACATAGATCGGCATATGATTTTGATGGGGTAATTGTAGTCTATATCTTACCTCATAGTGTCACCAGTAACATATCTAAAGTTAATTAAATTTGGTGTACGTTTTCAACGAAATGAAACAGAGCTTTTGAATCACCCTTTATTTAAAAAAATAGGATGATTACTTTATATTTTACATTTCTTGTATGTATATAGTCAATAAGACATAAATTGTTTAAATTCCAAATGCTTAACATAGATCGGCATATGATTTTGATGGGGTAATTGTACTCCATATCTTACCTCATAATGTCACCAGTAACATAAAATCTAAAGTTTATTAAATTTGATATATGTTTTCAACAAAATGAAACAGACTTTAGAATCATCCCGTATTTTTTAAAATAGGATGATTACTTTATATTTTACATTTCTTGTAAGTACGAAAATCCTTCGTTGCAGGAGGTTAAATCTCAAACGAAATGCCATGCTTTAACACCGAATTAGGCCTACGATAAACTTAATTCACTTTCACGTTATCCGGCTAGAGATAGCAGATTCGTAACTAAAATAACGTAAGGTGAATGGCTCTGATTGGTTCTTTCATCAATGACGTCATCATAGCGTTAAGCGTTTAACGTACCAGGAGGGTGCAAAAACTCTTTTTTTAATAACTCGTTTAAAAACTCAGTCTACTAACGTTCTCATTTTAATTACAGTACTTATTACATAGACTGAAATGGTATTTTTTTTACTTGTTATTTAACGACGCTATCAATTACGAGGTTACTTAGCGCCGATGGGATTGGTGATCGCGAGATGGTCTTTGGCGAGATGAAGTCGAGGATTCGCAATAGATTACCTGACATTTGCCTTACGGTTTAGGGAAAACCTCGGAAAAATTCAACCAGGTAATCAGACCAAGCGGAAATCAAACCCGCGCCCGAACGCAACTCTGGATCGGTAGGCAAGCGCCTTAGCCGACAGAGCTACGCCGGTGGCTGAAATGGTATTAACCATTACATTAGTTGATGAAAGTTTTCACTGTATGTTCTTAAACATTCTATATCAATCCTATTAGAAAATTACGGGAAATTGCGTGAAGTTCGTTTTGCTACTTTATTGAAATTCCTTGACGAATATTTTCTTTCCATCCTACAGATTTGATGGAAAGTAAGATTACATATTTTGTTTAAGTGTAAAGCAAAAATAAATGGAACAGATTAAAGCAATTCCAGAGACCATCTCATTCTTGACTTTTATAACTACAATTTGAAAGCGTAATGGTTACATAAACAAAAAATATTGTTCTTAATGTTATGCTAAAGTAATTTGGTAGAAGTAAGAGACTCACTTTCTGAATACCTTTGACACGGAAAAACTTTGACATAAAAATGAAGAAAGCTTAAAGTTCTGTGAAACGTTCAGTATAATATATGGCCAGGTGAAAAGGTACCATTTAGAAGAGAAAGAAAGGGACAAATGCCCTTCTTCAGTTTACACATCATTCTCTATTTTCTTTTTTATCTGTCCAAAATCCTCTCAACTCCCGAAGGACTATACAAGCAAAGTTTTGGAACAAATTTCTATTGTTATTAAGTCCAGTAACATAGTATATAGGAAAGTCAAAAGAAAATAAGGAAAAGCAAGTAAAGTTGTATACTTGACTTCCGAAGTAAGTTACAGAAGTCTTGAGTAAAATATAATCCTTTCACTTTACACACTCGAATACAAAGACGAATGCTCCATTCTCATGGGGTTTATTCTTTGGAAAAATATAACCGTAAGGTGGCACAATTCTTCTGATATAATGATGGAAAGCTTTGCAACTTGAATAATATGAGAAATATAATTATAAAACTTAATATTAAATATTTTATTACCGATATTAAATAATATTCAAACATGCAAAAATATATAAAATACGTAATTATAATAATTACTTACAAATTACTTTTAAGGAACCCACAAGTTCATTGCCGCCCTCACATAAGCCCGCCATCGGTCCCTATCTTTTGCAAGATTAATCCAGTCTCTATCATCATATCCCACCTCCCTAAAATACATTTTAATATTATCCTCCCATCTACATCTCGGCCTCCCAAAGGTCTTTTTCCCTCCTATCTCCCAACTAACACTCTATTTGCATTTCTGGGTTCGCCCATACGTACTACATGCCCTGCCCATCTCAGATGTCTGGATTGAATGTTCCTAATTATGTTAGGTGAAGAATACAATGCGTGCAGTTCTGTGTTGTGTAACTTTCTCCAATCTCCTGTAACTTCATCCCTCTTAGTCCCAAATATTTTTTCTAAGAATATTTTTCTCAAACACCCTTAATCTCTCTTCCTTCTCTTAATGTGAGAGTCCAAATTTCACAACCAGTAATATAACTGTTTTATAAATTCTAACTTTCAGATTTTTTCACGGCAGACTAGATGACAATAATAACAGGAATTTCCCATACTTATTCTGCGTTTAATTTCCTCCCGAGCGTCATTTACATTTGTTACTGTTGCTCCAAGATATTTGAATTTTTCCACCTCTTCGAAAGTTAAATCTCTAATTTTTATGTTTTCATTTCGTGCAATATTCTGGTCACGAGACATAATCATATACTTTGTCTTTTCTGAGTTTACTTCCAAACTATCGTTTTACTTGCTTCAAGTAAAATTTTCGTGTTTTCCCTGATCGTTTGTGGATTTTCTCCTAACATATTCACGTCATCCGCATAGACAAGAAGCTAATGTAACCCGTTCAATTCCAAACCCTGTCTGATGATGATGATGATGATGATGATGATGATGATAATAATAATAGTAATTATTAATAATAGTAATTATTGTTATTATTATTATTATTATTATTATTATTGTTATTATACAAAAAGGGCAAGTTTATACAGGCACTTAAACTTACATTAACTTATTATAGTCCTATCTAAAAAAAAGAGAATAATAAAGTATATGGAATACGTTTTACAGTTTCGTGTAAGAATATTTTAAATCTTTTAAAATTTTAACTTTTCCTAGTTTATATATTTTTAATTTGTGTAATTGCGTATTTTGCAATAGGGAAGCATTTATCCAGATTGGAAATTTCCAAGGGCTTAATATCAGACAATGTAATGCATTTCGCATTCCATTTAATAAATTAAGAGTTGGATGTAAATCACCAAATGTTATTGGATTGAAATTATATAATAAATTGCCTGAAGATATTAAGAATGTAAGTAAGGTTTCTCGTTTCAAAACTAAATTAATTTTTTTCGTGAAAAATGTTTCATTTCCGTTGATAAATATTTTAACTAAATTAATAACTATTGACTTTTACTACGCAATGTATTTGGCAATTTGAATAATGAAAAGTAAGTAAGTAAACACAAAAAAATTAATTACTTAAATGAATTTCTTGCCTATAACTAATAAAATTTAATAATAAAATCAAAATTCCGTCTTGATGGAAATGTGGATGGTTCTCCACCTGGGGGAGTAGATACTGTTCTCTGTGTTCCCTATTCACATAAAGTTGATAGGTATATTTTTTTTTATTTTCTCACACAGAACTATAGGAATAATTTACAGTGACTTACTTTACAGTACCTAGGTGAAGGAATTTGAGTCATCTGTAACTTCTCAACAATCCGAAAAGACCCTACGTTGGTCTAATGATGTTCGGGATATTCTGGATAGACATTTTCCTGAGAGATGAATAGGGCATCTACTTCACTGATACCACCCCTTGTATTTTTATATTTTGAGGGTACGTCAGGGATTTACGAGTTCAAGAACTAGTTGCTCTTCGCAGAAGCATAAATTCAAACTATGCAAACTGTTGTTGATGTGATGTAGCGTGTATGTATAGAAATGGAATATCGCCGTCGTCCGGAATATTTCACGGTGGAAAGGCTTATCACGCCGACTTCCCAGTTTTTTCTTGGAAAAGATAAATGAGGTACTTTCCCATTACTTTTCACACACTAATCTCTCTTTAGCATCATAAAAGATGCCAGGGAGGTCCAGTTTGAAGATGAAGATAATGGATTTGACTAATTAGGCCCTCTAGACTTCTCCAAATTTCATCGCAAGAGTTAAACACTGTAGCTATCGGTTCTGTCAGAGTTTTTCATCCGATCAGAGACCTGTAAATCCTAATGATTGCACATGAGCTCAGTCATTATTGAGTATAACAGCATCGCCTGGAACATTTTCCAATATGGTCTGGCAAGTATCTTGGCGGTTGAGCCAGTCACTTTGCCGAAATTCCTGAAACACCATAACTTTGTAGGGATGGAACTTGACTTCAAGGTGTAAGATTCGTCTCACACTCCGATCTGATATTCCCAATACCAGACCATGTTTAATGGCTCAATGTAGTGGAGATAGCCTATGGCAGCCGTGGCGAAAAGGCCATGGTGCGCCGAGCCACTGTGTAAGCTGCAACGTGCATAGCACCTATGGAGGGAGGCGGACAACCGAAGGGGAAGTTATTGTTTAGGACGTGTAACGAAGAAAGAAATGAACAAGAAAACATAGGACACATTTTCACAACCTAAAATTAACTGTCTTCAGAATGTCTCTGCGACAAAGTTTCAAAATCAGGAATTATGTCACTTACTGCCAGTCGTAGTTGATCACGAAGGTATTTGTCTGTCAGTCGTGACCTAAATTTGATTTTTACTATTTTCATTGTTGAAAATAATTTTTCACAAACGTAAGTTACAGCGAACATGGCTTGAACAGAGCAAGCGAAAGAACGAAGCTTCAAATATTTTTTTTTTTTTTCCAAAGATTTGAAAAGTTCAATATCTGTCAAGTCCTTACATCTAGCTTTCATTTAACGTCACATTGTAAATATGTGAGTTTAAATTGAAAATCTAACCGCATTATTCGTACATCTGCTGTAAAAGAATCGACGTACAGAGATGATAATGATAACAATAATGATAATCATCATCATCATCTTCCTAACAAGTATTAGGCCAAGTGGCCTGTTACGGTCTCAAACTAGAATTTTCAGTCCATCTCTTCTTTGGACGGCCTAGAGATCTTTTGCCATATGGATGGTAATGAAGCAGTGCTTTTGGAATTCTGCATCGATTCATTCGTTCGAGATGACCCTTCCACTGAAGTTGATATTTGCTGATGAACTGCATAATGGGTTCTATTTGAAGTTCTTGCATTAGGTCCTCATTTTTTTTATGATCCCAGCGAGTATATCCAGCTGTTGCTCTCATAAACCTCATCTCACTTGCTGTTATTCTACTGACATCTTTATTCTTCACAGTCCACGCTTCACTACCATAGCTTAATACTGGCTGTGCTAAGGTTTTATACAAGCCTATTCTTGTGTGTCTTTGTACTAGTAATAATGGTAATAATAATAGTAATAATAATAATAATAATAATAATAATAATAATAATAACATTTAACCTTTTAATGTTTCATCAGTAACATGTAGTAACTTATAATGCCATTTTATGTTATACAACCCTTTTCCTAGTAATATTTGTGAACAAATCATACATTTAATATTTTCATCATATTGTAAGCAAAAGAATGCATCCTCCCATCCTACTTGAAACTTTCGTTTTTTATAGAGGTACATGGTTTCGAGAGAGATAATGCGACGATACGCCACTCGCAGGTCCGAGACAAATACAAATAGAACGGAGTTTGACTCCAGAGAGTGAGAGGGTGGGGGTTGTAGGTAGGAAGCGAGAGAAAGCACTGCGAGCCACAATGTGCTCGTGAGTCGCATTTTCGCCGCGGCTGGCCTATGGTAACAGTATGCGTCACTGCTGCGATATTCTCGGGAGCCCGAATGTTGCGACATCTACCGGACGATATTTCTTAGCAAGTTGAATCTTTTGTCTGGTATTTCTCACCCATATCAGTAGGATTTTCTTATCACGAATTTTTTCGTGTCGATCAACTCTAAAATTGGTACGAAATTGACACAGCGTTGCATTCACAGTCACCTTTTTCTTTAAAATGCTCAAAAACAAAATTGACGATGTTCTCCTGACTCTTGGAATCATTACTTAAATGTCTCTTCATTCACTCTCTTTCTGTTCTTGTTTGTACGTGCAATAATCGCTGGTCTTTTCCTTTACTGCTCTCAATCTTAAACCTATTTTTGTAGCTTCATTTTCGTTCTTTAACAGAGTAACTATTTTGTTTTTTTTTTAATCTCATCCCTGAGGTTCGTATTGCCGACAAAATTCTTAGATAAAGAAACCAACTCTCACTGCAAGATAATGCTGTTCGGATAGAAATTCATATAGCATTTTATAATTGTGTTTTATGATTCTATTTGTGTTATTTATAACATTACTTCATATACTTTGTTTAATTATGGGTCTTCTTTGTTTCAGGTGAGTCACATTCCTATACAATGACGTATTTCGAAGTATTGTGTGAGTACTCTGAAAATGTATTTTTATATACTTTTTTGAAATAGAGAATGTTTACGAGTAATTTTCTATGCTGGTAGTAGGAATTTTATTAACAATGATTCTGCAATACAAGCTTGATCGTCTTTTTCTCTCCTTCATGATTCGCTCTAAATTTGACAATTTTAAGTCATATTCTCATCATAATTTAAGTGTCGTACCTCCCACTATCGCGACATATTTCCCGTAGGTCTCATATTAAACGCCGAAATATATCGCACATATTACGATACTGCATAAAGAAACGAAATTTAACGTCTGTTTTCTAATATTTGAACGCACAAGAAACAAGCCGTATTTTGCAACAATTCCGAGTTTTCAGTGTTATAAGAAGTGAATATTGCGATTTGTCATCTTGCTTTTAATATTGTACTTGCTATATATCCTTATCATTTTCAGCTACTAGCTCGGGTAGCTCAGAGATTAAACCTATACACAAAATATATACCACAACAGATCACATTACTGAACGTTTAACCATTTTGTAACATAGAAAGAAATATAAAATAAATATAAGAACCTTCAAACTAGATATGTTTAAAGGGAAAATGTATATCAAGAATCTGATGTTTAAGAATGTAAAATTTGTTAAAATGTTCCACATCCTTTGCGTTATATTTTTGGTAACCAGCATGAATATCTATAATAAACATTTAAGGGGGCTCAGACATTTAACCTCAACGGTGGGCATGCATTTTTTTTATTTAATAATATCCATATAACTATTACATACAGATCAGAATAAATATGGACACTGATAGAGCATTATGAGGGCTTCTTTTGGTACATAAATGAATTATGATATTATCTCAACTTTGACATGAATAAAATCTAAATAAAATTTGCATATCTAATTCCTATCATTTTACAAAAGATACAATTTCCCCCCCCAAAAAAAATCTCATCATTATAAACTTTACTGTTATTTTTGTAACAGTTACTAACTTATAACACTCATTGTGAACTGCTATGAAGGCACAGAATCAATAATTGTACTTATACATTTTTTATATAAATATTTATACTTAAAAGAAACAGTTTTCATCCCATGACTTTTTCCGTGATAAATGTCTATTTTTCGTAGTATTCCAATTATTATGGTTGAACCTCCACAGACTGCAGAAAAGAATGTATATGCAAAATTAAATTCAAGTTGAGCTATTGATTTTTTAAAAGAAATTTATTTCTAAATTGCAAGGAAAAAATATGCAATATATATATATAGGCTAGGCCTAATATTTAAATTTACAATTCATTTTAATATATAAATATGCCTGGTAAATTATTAATAAGTATTTAATGAATTTCAATCTTAAGGCATATAAACTTTTTTAATGAATTTCAATCTTAAGGCCTTAAGATTGAAATTCATTAAATACTTATTACTAATATTTAAACTTTTATTCATAATAAATTATTTTAGATGATTATAATGATGATGATAGTAGTAGTAGTAATAATAATAATAATAATAATAATAATAATAATAATTTATATACCGAAAATAAAGCGTATCAATATTATTATTCTATTAGTGTGTAAAATTTTTCTTGTTTGTATAAAATAATTGCATTCATATTAATAAAAAAAATACATGCTCGCAACTCAGCTCTTAGTACTCGGAAATTGTCCATTTAATTCTCTATTTATTAACCGACATCATCATAGACCAAAACACTCACTTTCCAGCTTGTTGGAATCTGTAGGTTTCCAATGTTATGAAGAAGTTCATGCAGTCGATGGAGTTGAAAGAAACCACTTTATTGATACTGTGGAATTCAAAAAGGGCTCAAGAGATGCTTTTATTTTCTACCCTTTAATCCGGAGACCGATAATGGAGATCAAACTAAAAATGTTGACTGTAAAAATAAAGTGATTTATGGAAAGTTTACTCCTTTTCTGAAAGGGAAATACAGCCAGTCCCTCGGAGATAGAAATTTCAGTGTTCGAGGAATTCTGTTTGGTGCTCAGAGGTGCATTTATAGAGAAGTCAAACAATTTTTGAATTAATTTGGCATTACTTATAGGAATTTAAACTATATTATTGAGGCAGTCATTGGAGATTCTGTTGCTATAGTATACCACCATATCTACAAACATGAACAGTAGACATTACATAAAATTATAACAGTTATTATTAAGGTTCGGATAAGGTAGGTGTATCAGGATAGGCGTCCTTGGTCCGTGCACTTTGTTCACAAAAGTTAACTAGTTTTCGCGTGTTCCCCAGCCGACAGAAGTGACGACGGATATTCAGTTCCTATCAACTGTACTGTTCATTCAGTGATGTTTTAGCTAGGGGATTATTTTTAACTGAAACCAAAAAAGAGGTATATTACTGTTAATAATAAAATCTAATTTAATATTCCAGTTAAGGAAATGTGTAGGACAAGTAAAGAAATATTTATGTTAAATCTATTTATCAATAAGAAGGTAGAGTTTTATTTAATGGAAGGAGGTAGTGCTTACTTAGTCTGAACAATTCAAGGCCCTATTCTCTACAGCTGTACAGCCTCTCCTGATACAGCTACTTATCCGAACCGTAGATACTATTGTCTGCAAAATAATATAAGGTTCTGTAGGCTGTGTCTTAAGACAACTTCTACATAAGTTACAAGCTGCATTGTTGTAAATTAACTTGCGCAATAAATAGTTTTCCTTTCTTGTATGCCAGATTTAGAATAATAAACAATTTGGTCGACCTGGTTGGCGAGTTGGTATAGCGCTGGCCTTCTATGCCCAAGGTTGCGGGTTAGATCCCGGGCCAGATCGATGGCATTTAAGTGTGCTTAAATGCGACAGGCTCATGTCAGTAGATTTACTGGCATGTAAAAGAACTCCTGCGGGACAAAATTTCGGTACATCCGGCGACGCTGATATAACCTCTGCAGTTGCGAGCCCCGTTAAATAAAACATAAAATTTAATTTAAACAATTTGTAGTGTTGTTGAAATTAAAATATGAAATAAAAAATAGCTCTTCACAAGCAAAGGCACTATGACAGCCTTAATATTACTTGAGAAAAATATTTCATAAAGTTTATTTTGGTCTGGATTTTGTGTGGCGTGTAGGCAGAATAGACTTTGCTTCTTACAGTTTCGAGTTAATTCTACTTTGTTAAAGAATTACTGTTTATTATTTATCTAGGAAACGGGCAGTACAAAAAGTCATTACTCATTTTGTTTTAAAGCAGTATATCGTTTCCTCTAAATTTCTCTCTGGTGTCTCATACATTGTTCTAGATTTCTTTATTGGACATTTGTCCCAAAACTTCTGCAACGAAAAACAGTTCTGACATTATGTACTGGAGACTATATTTTATATAACTCAGCAACTAAGATCAATAGCCGGGAATGAAATATAGTACGTATTAAGTAATATAAAGAATAGCGTAACAAACTTCACACATGAAAGTTCACACATTTGTAGCAAGTAGGGGAAAAAAAATCTTCAAAATAAAAGTGAGCAAAATGTAGCCAACTAAACGTATATATTACAGCGTGTCTACTGTAAATAGCCATTTAAATCTGTTCCCAGGAGTGACGGTCATGAATCTTTGCTGAAAACAACAGTTTGGGTGTAGCAGTAGAGAGCATTACAGTTCGGGATGTCAGCTCCGTGGAGAGTAGCCTACACCAACTACTGTCTCCCTTAATTTACTTTTATTGGCTTAGTTTCAGAAACATTTTTGTTGTTCCCAACATTTCCCTTCCATTCGTACACAAATGTATATATAAACACAAATCTAGACAGGCAAACAATAATAATTTGTCAGCAATACGAGTTAACGAAGAGATCCATTGGGAACTGGAAACTTGCTGGATGTAGCATTAGTTTTCTGGTCAGCAGTTTCCGGTCTGCTCGTATACACAATCACGTATCGAGGAAAAAAGATGTATTGTTTAATTATGTAGCCTATAGTACAAGGGTCTGGCTGTATCTGGTATAGAACGGTTTGTACATAAATTGTGTGTCAAGAACTAGAAAGCCGGTCTGGTTAAACGTTCTGAAACTGTAGAGGAGAGTCGGGTAGTATCGGACATCGGGTAATATCGGACAGTGAGTTTCTTTCATCTACCACACGATGATAGTACCTGATTGAAATGGTTACGTTTCTGTGATGTCGCATAGAGAAACGTAACCATGTCATTCAGGTACTACCATATGGTGGTAGATGAAAGAAACGCACTGTCCGATATTACCCGATGTCCGATGCTACCCGACCCTCCCTTATTTATCTCAAAAGATGTACTGTGGCAGATTCTAATAAATGAGACATGATTCTGTATGTGCTGAAACAAAACTCGTTTACAAAATGTTAATTAAAACCATTAAAGGACGTTTCCTGTTTGAAGAGTCCACTGCAAGAATGATGGATGTAATTTGGAACACATTTTGCAGGAGACGCAATTGAAAGTTTGAAATTCTTAGCGCTCAAAGCTTAACTGAGATTTTCCGATCATTACTGGACAATGACTATCAGTGTTAATGCCATATAACTCTCTATGTACATTCTATATGTCTTAAGCTATGCATTGACAGTCTTGGTTCATTTTCGACAAGAAAGTGACATCCATCATTCTTTGAGTGGACTCTTCATATTTGACCTCGATATAAGGGGGAGACACGATACATTTTTCCTACATTTAGATCATAATTCATCTATGCTCAGTTCGACAGAATTTCGTAACAACACACCATCCATTAAAATCACTTTGTATAAATATTCAAGTATACAGGGTGTTTCCAGGTTATGGCCAAAAATTTAACCAATAGAAGCAAGAAATTTCCAGTAAACATGGGTCCACAAATTAACCGTTTACGAGATAATGTCATATTGACCTGTTTGGGGGCCCGCTGAATACTAAGTAGGCCACTAATTTCAACAAAAAGCACTCTGACTATAATATTTTCGCTGTAAGAAAAATCTTAATATAAACAATAGCACGTGACTGAAGTGAGGTTTCATTGGCCACTGTTTGGCGCCATAGATTCTCAGTACGTGTTCCCGCCTACTGTTGTACATTCTGTTTCATGTTAAACATTTCCCGTTACTCGTCAAGTACGCCTAACCTCACTACTATGCATTCGTTTGCTTAGGAAATATTTACTTTATAATTACTCTAATTAAAACTCACAGAACTTATTATATACATTTAAGACTATTTGTTTTTCTCCGCTTTTGAGAGGGTTTCCACTCTTACGATTAATAACCACACACAACGAGGATCCAGAAGCCATACTTCAGTACCACGTGCTAACGTGAACGACAAGCTCAAGGGACGCCAACTTGTTACAAGAATAGACTACCTCGGTATTACTGTTTGTATTCATCCGCTTTCATAGTACATAACAAAATATAAAAGTAGTTTTTCTTTTACATATCGTTTTACATATGAGTGAAGTTAAATGTTTCATTGTATTTAACAACTAGAATTCAATCTTTTATTTTCAAATAATACAAGATGATAGTTTCCAAATACAGACTATATTTTCCTGCGTCATGTGAGTGTTTCGACTGTGAGCCAATCACGGGTATGACAGCCACGTGCTTGTGTTTACATTAGGATTTTTCTTACAGCGAAAACAGTATAGACCCCAATGTACATCTTGCTCGTCCCTCAGTGACGTCTTGACTATACATTGTACACAACTTTCTTCAATAGGACGTCTAGGTAACCCCTGACCGAGTTCTACTGGAAATAAAAATTGGAAAGACCAAAAAAAAAAAAAAAAATACAGATAGGGAATCACAAAAACGGGAAAACAGCAAGTACGACTAATAATAAAATCAAGTATTGTATTGTATTTATTTGTTTACATTCTATGGTATTCGTACATGGCTTCACAGCTTGAATTGGAAACATGTCCAACAAATCTTAATAACAATAATAATAATAATAATAATAATAATAATAATAATAATAATAATAATCCGTGGCGCTACAGCCCATGAAGGGTCCAGACCGACCAGCCGGCTGCTGGCCTCACGCCCACATGCCGAAGCAGAGGTGGACGATCATCCAACCAGAGTGGAGGTATCGTATGTTTAGCACGATGATCCCCCCCAGCCGTTATAGCTGGCTTTCGCAACCGGATTTCGCTACCTGTTGTAGCTCCCTAATTGCATCACGATTCTGGGTGGGCACCGGTCCCATACACTGGCAGAAATTTCATGAGAAAATTTCTTCCCCCATGAGGACTCGAACCAGCGCGCATTCCGTAAAACGAGTCTTAGGCAGGATGTCTTAGACCACAACGACACGGAGCGGGACATAAATTTTAATAGCCTACTACAAAGTCTTAGTCGCTGTCTAGTTGAAATATTTACAGAAGTGTTTTGCAGTATACTAGTACAACACAAGGGATTAGTATCGATACGTAATACACGACAGAAATATTCATGCAGTGTTGTTGAATGTCATAAATTCACCTACAGAATAGATGGCGTGAGAAATTAGGTACTTCCTTAGTTTGGCTCTAAATAAACTGAAGTTTTCAGTTTGATTTTATGCACTTGCATTTATTGTAGATCTGGTTGAATATAAGAAAAGGTCTTAAGGTCTTAAATCTGCCAGATAAAATAAAATAAAATATTATTATTACTATTATTATTTATTATTTTTTACTGACATATAACACACTCCTTTTTGATAGCACGATAGATTTGCCGATGGAGTATGAAAGTTATTTTTGACGAGTATTTATGATATGAACTGTTGAATTAGTTACAAAGTTTTCACGATTACATACGAGGAAGCTTATTAATGAAAAAATATACTGTCAAGGCATGGGCATTATTTGTATTTTTTTTTAAATATCCTACACGATTCCCTAGTTTTGAACCTACTATTATTCTAGTTACTCTTTTTGAAGTAGAATATAATGTTGCTATTTGTAGAATATCCACAGAATATTATTCCAAAACTCATTACCGAGTGGAAGTATGCAAAGTATATTGGAAGTGACAGGAAAAGGAGGAGGGAATAAAACTGCACGAAAAAGTAGGAAGAGATTGAATACAGAATTTAAAAAAAAAGTTTGTTAAATAAAAATAAAAAAAAACAAATAAGCAAATAAGAAACTAACGAATAAAAGAATAAACAGATATGTAAATGGACAGGTATATAAATAGATTGATACATAGATAGACAGATTAAATAAATAAAGGAATACATAAATAAAATAAGTAAATACATGAATATTATGTGAATCGGATTTTTTAATGGGGTAAGTCAGGAGAAGTATATTTTCTGGAAATTGGAAAAAAAAAAAAAAACAATGTTAGAGGCAAAATATTTGTAAATATATGATTATGGACATGTGGACTGATGGTCTAGGTTACAGTTGTTCTTTTTTAAAGTAATTATATGCATTATGCGGATACATAAAATTTTATTGAGATTTAAAAATATGAAAAAAGCCGCCCTTAAAAAAATCAATTTTGTAACAAGTAAAACAAATAAGATGGAGATATTTTCGTGCTATTCTTGAGGTACTTTACTGAAAATCATAGTAGTAGTAGTAGGTTTATTTTGCCTGGCAGAGTTAAGGCCATGAGGCCTTCTCTTCCACTCAACCAGGTTTCAATAATATACAAGAAATACAAAATTATATTACAAAACAACACAAAAGAAAATACCTTAGAAATTCTACACAATGAGCAAACAGAATGTATAATAATGATAAATGAAAAAAAAGGAAAATATCATGACTGATGACGAGAAATCAGTCTTTTCACTTGAGATGTAATTACTGTTTTCCAGTCATCATACGTTGCATTATTGTCTGTAGGCCTGCTGAATAGTTCTTCATAAAATGCCGTATGCTCAATTGAGATGTAGGGTCTACTGCTTCATTTTTTCCAAGTTTTGCACTTCTTTCTCTTTTATTGGCACTTTTCCTGCTGGGTAGACTGGACTTGTTGGTGGAGGAACAGATTTCGCAGAAGTGCCATGAAGAATGTGTAGCTTACTAATTCATTGATACTACTAGATACTTTGATACATCCAACTTCGTCACATGCACTATATCCAAATTGGAATAGGGTACACATTGCAAGATTGATTATATCACTTCTTTGTTTGTTCCTTCTTTCTTCAGAAACACTGTCAGTCTCTCTGTAACATTTCTTCTCTTTTCATCTGTCCGCACTCTGCCATCACTGCCAATTGAATTGTTTAAAACTATCCTTGTTATTGACTACTGATCAATCAAAACAAATTGTGATTTTAACTTGACTCTAAGAAGCCAACGAACAATGTTATTGGCACCCTTTCACGAAAAAACGATGGGCTTATCAATGTACTTTCGAAACTAAGATGAAAAATGAAAATGTCAAAAATGATGACACGCCCTTTTAAAAAAATTCCATTCATGTAGAGTAAGAAACAAACTAACACATTAATACATGTTACTTACTTACTTACTGGCTTTTAAGGAACCCGGAGGTTCATTGCCTCCCTCACATAAGTCCGCCATTGGTCCCTATCCTGAGCAAGATTAATCCAGTCTCTATCATCATATCCCACCTCCCTCAAACACATTTTAATATTATCTTCCCATCTACGTCTCGGCCTCCCTAAAGGTCTTTTTCCCTCCGGCCTCACAACTAACACTCTATATGCATTTCTGGATTCGCCCATACGTGCTACATGCCCTGCCCATCTCAAACGTCTGGATTTAATGTTCCTAATTATGTCAGGTGAAAATTACAGTCCGTGCAGTTCTGTGTTGTGTAACTTTCTCCATTCTCCTGTAACTTCATCCCTCTTAGCCCCAAATATTTTCCTAAGCGCCTTATTCTCAAACACCCTTAACCTGTGTTCCTCTCTCAAAGTGAGGGTCCAAGTTCCACAACCATAAAGAACAACCGGTAATATAACTGTTTTATAGTCTAACTTTCAGATTTTTTGACAAAAAATAATTTAAACTGCATCCGGTAATTGGGAGGGGGGAATATAATTTTCAATAAGCATTACTAAATTTCTTATGACCATAAAATATATAATCGATACTTTATTGGTTAGAAATTTTGTGATTACGTGCTGCTGTTCATGAACATATTGTATTTCAAAATTTAAGCTCTTAAATTACAACTGCCAGCGATTTTCCCGGAAAGCTTTTAATTATATTTTGAGCATGGCCCAACAATGCCTCTGTCAGCTGACGGTCTATTACAAAAGAACCGGGGTTTGATCCCTGGTAGATCAAATGAGATTTCTGGTTCAAAATGCGATTGTGGTTATTCAGTGCTGAATAACTTTATCAATTCGAAAGGGCCTTTAATTAATATACAAACAAAACTGGCGTACCATTACTGAAATTGGTAGTGAGTACGCTGTGAATACAAACAATGGTGAAATCCGTGAGTTCAATTGAAATTTACCGGATGGATCAGAAAATTAACGATTGAAATTAAAAAAAAATGCATTTATTCACAAAAATTATCCAAGTTTCGTTGACGAATCTTGTTTATATAGACTTTCAAGCGTTAATTCATCAGGTTCCTTAAGAACTTTATGCTCGACCATGCCCAAATGTAGTAATTATACACCTGGTAGCAGACCTTTAATGCATGTCATTAAAGTACGCCTACTCATTAAAGGTCAGGTCTTTCAGCCAATGACGACTCAGGTTACAACTGTTCAGCCAATGACAGGTCAGCTTTCTACCGTTATAAAACCGCAAGTATCGATTATTTTCGGATATGCAATCGAAAGAGAATTAGCAAAAAGTCACGGAGGCTGGAAATCCAATACTGTCGCAGAAAGTTATGTTCTGTTACTATAATAATTAGCGTTAATTGTAAATGATATTCAAATAAATTCAATTTGTCATCTCGTTTTTCAATGTCTAATTTGTTTTCAATGTTACCTCTGTAGGTCCTTATGGCCTAGCAAGGTCAATGTTGACATCTGTTCCTCGGAAAAAATCAATACTTTCGCGTCTGCCAACATCTCACAACATACGGGACATTGGTCAAGGTCAGATACAAAGAAAATTAATAATATCAAGTTATAAATATGGTCGAGCATAAAAAGTCGTATGAAACTCGCCTATAATGGTAATTAAGAAGCTCGTATGAAAATTATGAAACTCGCTTGCGCTCGTTTCATAAATATCCATATTCGCTTCTTAATTACCTTCATTATAGGCTCGTTGCATAATGTACTATTCTGACTCTTCCACTATTTAATATTTAATAACTAGTCTCTTTTATGTAAGATAAATCGTCTAGATTATATTTGCACGGCCGATTGTTACCTTATTATAAATGCAGGTATGTTATCATTTCATTTTGTACATAATTCGTTTGTAAACTACCATCTTTCTGTTAATACAATAATGAAAATTATGGTTTCCTTATAATGAACTTAGGAACTTCTATGAACTTAATTTTATAAAAAATTGTTCACGTATTATTACAGTTTGTAGGCCTAGATATTTCACATGAGTGAATTTCGATATTGGTTGATTTTAAGGGAAAAATTGGTAAAATAATGGTAAAAAATTAAGAAAATCTATTTTTTTTGTAGTTGTATTTTAACATTCTAGTTTCATATTAAGGTTTAATTTCCTATTTGAGAGTCCTTCAATCTGTGTCAAGTGACTTTTATACATTGTAACAGAGAAAAAAGAAATTGAAAAACGTTACTCGTCCTAATTCAAAACCTTCGCCGTTCTAAGGTACCATTCCATGTAATCAAATTTGGAGAAACATACGATACGTCACTCAGTTGAAACAAATGTTTTTTTTTAACTGTAGGTATACCGAATTTTGACAAAAAAAATAGATTTTTGGTACTTTAATATGCGTAAAATGATATGATTTTATTTATTGTAATTGTCAGCTTTAAGCCATAACTTCAGCAAAAGTGAAATAAATAATTTGTAGTAGATAATTCCTAATGCAAAAAAATTTATCAATTTTTTTTTTTTGTCAACCGCTCAAAGGAATTTTAAATTTATTCAGGCAGTTATGTACATAAAGGTATGTTACATATGCCATATTTTTTTAACTTCTGAAAAAAGCGCACCCAAAATATTGAAGAAACCAACATTGTAAGATATGGAAACTTTGACACCTTTTTTCTGCACTTACTTTATGTGACATTTGTGTACTTTTCTCAGAAAGTATTGTATGCAGATGGCTGAAATTAATATACAGTAGCAATGTGAGTGCATTTTACACAGCAGGAAAAAATTAAGATTATTTTCATCTTTAGAAAAATAAAAAAATAATAATTTGTAGTAATTTTAATTCAACAAATTTTTTCTATAGTAATTTCAGACCTCGAGTGACATTTATTAGGACTATTTCGTGAATAAAATAAAAATGTAAATAATATATTCCTAAAATTCCCTCACAAAATGCTAATAATTGTATATTTATGAATACTTAACCCATTCAGACATTGTGAAGTTGAAATACTCGTAGATGAATATCGATTACTACAATAAAGAAATTGGATGTTATTCAGTAATACCAATTAAGGAAAGCGAAATGCATGTTTAATAATGTTAATTACATGTACTGCGCTTTTCTTTTGTTATTGTAACTAAAGTACGTTTTCATTATCTGCTGAAATCATTATTTAATTTATACTCGACCATGCCGAAATGTAGTAATTATACACCTGGTAGCAGTCCTTTAATGTATGTCATTAAAGTACACCTACTCATTAAAGTTCAGGTGTTTTCAGCCAATGAAAACTCAGTTTACAGGTGTTCAGCCAATAACGAGTCAATACCGTTACAAAACCGCAAGTATCGATTATTGTCGGATATGCAATCGAAAGAGAATTAGCGAAAAGTCACGGAGGCTGGAAATCTAATACTGTAGCAGAAGGTTATGTGTTGTTACTGTAATAATCAGCGTTAATTGTAAATAATATTCAGATAAATTCAATTAGTCATCTCGTTTTTCAATGTCGAATTCAATAATCAAAGTTATACCAAATTTGACGGATTACACAAGGTCAATGACATTATTGTTCCTCGGAAAAAATCAATACTTTCGCGTCTGCGCACATCTCACAATTCACGACCTAGAACAAGGTCACTTCCGATCTTGTCAGATATATATAAAATGTATACATCTGAATACTGTAATTTCAAGTTAGAAATATGGTCGAGCATAAAAAGTCGTATGAAACTCGCCTATAATGGTAATTAAGAAGCTCGTATGAAAATTATGAAACTCGCTTGCGCTTGTTTCATAAACATCCATAATCGCTTCTTAATTACTATCATTATAGGCTCGTTGCATAATGTACTATAAACATTTTAGAGTATAATTACAAATAACCTGATTAATGCATAAATTAAATTAACAATTATGAAAAAGTGTCAATTTCTTTAGATAAAAATGAACATGGAATTACAAGATGAAGATGTGGATGTGGAAGTAGGATTTCGCACATTATTTAGTACAATGGATTCATGCTCATCTACTCACAGGGAAACAGTTGTCGACACTGACTAAACAAAAGAACAACCATGCGATAAATATATAGTGATAAATCGAACTGCAAAAATTATCGCGATGTATGACTGTGATTGGTTGGAATTCAAAATTTCATTACACTTCATTGGACGAAAATGGAATGACGTCATACAAAGGAAATAGTCGATGATTTTCTTTTTTTGCCATCCGCTTAGTGGAAATTTAAATTTATTTAGCCGGTTGCATACATAACGGTATGTTACATATTATGTCCTATTTTGTCTTTATTTATTTCTCTTAAACATATGGAAGTACAGACTCCAATTATGTTATTTTCTCGACTTCAAAATTTTAAGCAGTTTCTTGACTAAAAGAGGCTCATCGCACAACATTTATAGTCGGATTGATCTGAAACTTCTCAGACAGGTCTATTAAATGAGGATAAATAAAATGTAATTAATATTTGTATGAAATATCAATATTAAGTTCCTTCGGAGCATATTCATATTGCACTTAGATTAAAATATGGTGTAATGGCAAATTCGTGAAATTAAAAAAAAAAATTGTGAATCTCTATTGAAACTGAGCTCAGAAAGCTAATTAATTTTTTATTATTTTTATTCCCATGGATATTTTCAAGCTTTTGAGCAAATATGAACTAAAAAATTTTGAAAACTCTGTCGCAAGGAGCCTTTTTAGTGACGTCAATATAAAATAAATTTAAAAAATATAATTTAAAACTTATTAGTAGTAATGACATCAAATTTTGTACAGATGATAGTATTGTAGGCATATTTATATAGTTTAAAGGCGTTCCCTTAAGGGTATATGTACTGTACGTGAACGACTACATATATTATCAGAAAATGCAGAATCTAAATTTCTAAAATTTTAAAAAGAAATGAACTCACAATTGCACAAAAATTACAAGGTACCATAACAAGACTTATTAGAACTTAAATATCTGATAAAAGTATAAAAAAGTTACTAATAATATTTTTTAGAATTCACTTTTTACTTTAATTTAAATTTTCCAAAATTTGAAAATTTTCACACAAATTATTTCATAACTCTACAACCATTAGATATAGAATTCTGAAATGTTATACACTGATTTAACATGCATTTATGCAAAAAGTAGACTACAATAATGCCCATTTCTTTGAAAATAGGAAAATTAGGTCACAAAACATTGTCAATTTGAATATATTTTATATAAGACAAATAAAAAATTAATTGTATCGAAATAAACAACTCTACATGTCTGAGAGTAGTCTACGTTTCAGAAATAAGTGTTTATTACATGCAGGAAAAATATTGAAGATGTCAGAGAGACCATAAGAATGTTATGGTTACCAAATTACGTAACTGCAGAATTCTTTTGTTTTTTTCATACTTTGTTAAAACTGGTTTGAAAAATATTTTTAGTAACCTTTCTTATACTTTTATCAGATATTTAAGTTTTGATAAGTGTTGTTGTGGTACCTTGTAAGTTTTGTTCAATTGTGAGTTCATTTTCTTATAAAATTTTAGAAATTTAGAGCCTGCATTTTCTGATAATAGTTGTGGTCGTTCACGTGCATATACCCTTAAAGAGTCATTATTTTTTTACGGAAGTGAAAAAATTCCAAGTAGAATACATGGGTAATCACCTCACGCAAAATAATTCTACTTGGCTTTCTGCGTGATCTAAATGAAAAGCTTTGTTAAATACATTGCTTTAGGGATGAGCTTTGTGGTTAGAATCAACATTGACCAATATTATGAAAGTACCGTAGATAGCAGATTCATCATTTTTACTATTGTAGGCAAGCTTAATTAGAATACTCTAATTTGTTTGCTTGCTAATGAAATAATTACAGCATGTTTGAGTTTCAGATGAAAAAAAATACAAAGCGCATTGTGTTAATCATTAGCGTTAGTGGAATAATTTAATTTTCTTGTTCATGACTGCACGTTTGTTTTTATTAACATCGCAGCGTGGGTGAGGCTGACACTGAAAGTGTGTAAATGTAAAACAGTAAAAAGAATCGCCTACAATTTCATACGCTTGGTGCCCACTTAGCACCCCCATCGCCTCCAACAAGCAGACCAAGCTTGTAGTTGAATTTATAAACCGCGGAGGAGAGGTTAACAACATATTCTGTGTCCTCTTATGAATATAGATGCGATTATATCGCACAACCAATATCGTGCGTCACAATTAATGTAGTCAAGCACGCGTGGTGTGCGTTGAAACTAAATGTCAGTTGAGTTGGTCAGTAGTCTCTGGAGAGGAAGATCGAGGTGTTGACAAATGATTTCTTTCTACTAGACCAGGGCTGGGCACATTACGTGATTCTGAGAAATGAGCGCTGTGACGTATGCATACTGTACGTTATTCAGTGTCGGTGCAGTGGTGACTCTGCAGTATGATGACGAACTTTGAAGACGGAGCTTCCGCTCATACACTAAAGCGTCCCGCTAATTCCAATGCTTTTAATGTATCATGGGAGGAGGAGTTCTTTTTCGTAGAGAGCAGTGGATTAGCAAGTGTTTAATTTGTCATAAAACACTCCAACTGATTAAGAAGTTCAATATCCAACGTCATTATTCTTTACAACATGCTACTGAATATGACAAATATATTGGTAATGAACGCCATAAATTAATACAACAACTTAAAGAAAATGTTTTCAGGTACATAATATTATTAGAGTAACTATTTGATATTTATATTGCATTATAAATTATTATACATTTAGTAATATATAATTTTAAATTATACAAGTATTATGTTATGTCATAGCATAGTATATTACAGTTTATGATATATATCATATCATGTATCATATCATATTATATTATATTATATTATATTATATTATATTATATTATATTATATTATAAGGTAATTCGGGGAAAGATACCACAACTAAGGTATTTTTTGGCTATACAACTCAAACCTGAAGTGATAAGGCAATTCTCTTCTCTTCTCTTCTCTTCTCTTCTCTTCTCTTCTCTTCTCTTCTCTTCTCTTCTCTTCTCTTCTCTTCTCTTCTCTTCTCTTCTGTCATTCTCCCTTTCCTTGCCTCTCTTCCCCTTCTCCATTTCCCCTTGCGTTTCCCTTCCCTTCCTCTTTCCCGTCCCCTGCCTTCCCAACCCTCCGTTCCATTCCCTTTCCTTCTCTTCCCTTCCTGCCCTTTCCCTTTCTTCCTCTCCCCTCCAATTCTCCTTTCCTCCTTATTCTCTCCACCCTACTGTTTCGTTCCTCTTCTCTCTTCTGCTCTTCCTTTTTATTCTCACCTCCCTACCTTCCTCCCTCCCCTAACGTCTTCTCTCCCCTTTCTCCACTCTCTCTTCTCTTCTTTCTTCTTCTCCTCTCTTCTACACTCTCCTCTACGTCCATTTTCTTTCCCGCTCTCTACTTTTTCATTCCATTTCTCCTCTTTGATTTCCTCTGTCGTATGCCTCTCCTCTCTTCTCTGTACTCTTCGCTTCTCTCTGTTTCTCTCACCCTTCTTCGTTTCTGTCTCTTATTATGGCAGGAATCTCTTACTCTATGCAACACTTAACAGCTATTGTTGTACGTATAGCTGGCGCCAGCGTTTTTGGAGTGTGTCCTAGATATATAGTGTCCAGTTTGTGAGCATGTTGCTAGCGTAGTTCAGAATGGTACCACTTCCTATACACATCACATCAGCCATTTGCCAAACACAGTTGTCAGACTGACTGCGACAAATGTAAAATACTCGCACTTAACGTTCTCATTACTTATTTCACACGCCAAAAACAGTGACGCGGACTAAAATATTCAATCTATACACCCATGGCGAAGATGTCATGGCGAGTGTGTCTTAAAAAATTAGATATACCGTATTCAGTCAGTTATATTTTCACTTTATCTTTTCACGTAAAATCTAAAGATAAAACTACTGTATGTATAGTGATTTCTGTAATGTATTTTCCCTTAAGCGAATTGGTTGATGTAAAGAAAATATACTCGTAAAAATGGGCATTTTAACTCCCAAAGGCAAATATGAAAAACACACGTCACTATGTGAACGTTTCTGTTGGAAGCACTAATTTTGTTTGTAATTCTACAGTATCAAAATTTTAAACGAATAGCTGGTACAATTGTGGGCATTACAAACATTATCATTACATTAACTGAAATCAGTTTGCTTAAACACGATATTTTCATACGTGATTACAAATCTACACAGATCCGAGGGACAGATACATGTAAGGTAATCTATCTTACTTAAAACCCTTTTAACATTTTCTCCTATTGGCGACGAAAGCGACATTCTTTCACAACGTTTAAGTTATTTATAAAACGTCATGACTAACAATTCTGTTTTTACACCCAAGATTTTAAGTTATTTCCACAGCACAAAGTTTAAATGACTTCAGACCTCATTTATCACAACAACCCTCCCTTCTCACTTTTATGAAGTTAGTACACACACATATAAATGAAATGCGGCGCAGTTTAGACTCTAAACGTAGAAACTATAACAGTTATTCCAGCAATTTGCAGTACTTTATACGTTTCATATTACTAGAACATCATTATTGCAGCGAGGATGTGATACATGGTTTATCGTATCTCTCATCTCACTCTCTTAATGTTGCTCAAGATATTAAATAGAATAAAACATGCGTTGGACGCTTTCAGTTGAAAGGAATTAAGACCTCCTGACTTTACTCACTTCTCTGTCCATCCACACACCTTTGTTCGCAAAGGAAGTCATATTGCAAAGAGGCTGAAGTAAGCGTATCTCTTTTGAGTGAATGTGGACCACTACAAGGGGTTTATAAACACTTGCAAATAGATGTTACGCGGCCGGAAATGAAAAGTGATTAACACAGGCAATAAACTTTGTTTAGAGGTCTTCTTTTTACTCTCCCAAGAATAATTCTGGACATGCCGCAAAGTCACTACAAAGCTTTCAGAGAATGAGGTTTGTGCGGCCTGACAAAAGCTGTTTATTTTTACCGAACTCTGTGGTATAAAGTGCTGTGTCGGTTTATGTAAGCCTCTAAGAAGATTTAGGCTTTTTTGACTGCTCATTAAACTAAAGCAGGCGACTGTTTTTAAATATCCGTCAAAGAAAAACATGTAGCTACAGTACTACACAACTGACAACTGCATATTATAGGTCTATGTCATAATAATGTAGGCTACTGTAATATAATATAATATAATATTAGTACATTATGCAACGAGCCTATAATGATAGTAATTAAGAGGCGAGTTTCATAATTTTCATACGAGCGTCTTATTTACCATTATAGGCAAGTTTCATACGACTTTTTATGCTCGACCATATTTCTAACTTGAAATTATTCATTTTATTCGTATCTGACAGAAGATCGGAGTTTCATAATTTTCATACGAGCGTCTTATTTACCATTATAGGCAAGTTTCATACGACTTTTTATGCTCGACCATATTTCTAACTTGAAATTATTCATTTTATTCGTATCTGACAGAAGATCGGAAGTAACCTTGTTCATAGCTCGTAAATTGTGAGATGTGCGCAGACGTGAAAATATTGATTTTTTCCGAAGAACAATAATGTCATTGACCTTGATGAAATGTAGAGAATAACATGAACTAATTTTTATACAACCTGGAAATTGATTTAGAATTGAAAAACGAGATGACAAATTGAATTTACTTGAATATTATTTACAATTAAGGCTAATTATTATAGTAACAGAACATAACCTTCTCCTACAGTATTGGATATCCAACCTCCGTGACGTTTCCCTCGTTGTTTTTCGATTGCATATAAGAGAATAATCGAAAACCTGAACTTTAATGAATAGGTGTACTTTAATGAGGTCCATTAAAGAGCTGCTACCAGGTGTATAATTACTACATTTCGGCATGGCCGAGCATAAAATATAATATAATATAATATAATATAATATAATATAATATAATATAATATAATATAATATAATATAATACAATATAATATAATATAATATAATATAATATAATATAATATAATATAATATAATATAATATAATATGTATAGTGTTGTGCCAAATGACAGGTCTTTTACTGCAAATCCAGCTTTCTCCAATCTTTCATATTTTCTGCCTTTCTCTTAGTATTTACGTTAATGTCGTCTGTCTTCTGATATCTTCTTCTGTCCCGAACTCATCTCTCGTTCACCATTCCTTCAAGTGCGTCCTTCAGTAGACAGTTTCTTCTCAGCCAGTGACTCAACCATTTCCTTTTACTCTTCTTAATCAGTTTCAGATCATTCTTTCTTCACCCACTCTTTCCAACATAGCTTTTATATAATTTGGTAGATGTGTAACCAAAACTTTATCATCTACTTATCTCATAAAATAAATTTTGTACGTTTTCAACTAGTATTAATTTTATTTCTCAGTGGTTAAAGCCAGAATCATGAAACTTGGCATATGTACTCACTAACATCTCTGTCGTGAAACGGACCATTTGATTGGTTGTATTCAGCAAAGTTTATTGTTACAGAATTAATTTTTTAATGTTTGAACATTGATGAAATTATATTACGTATATTTTTTTTTTTACAAATGAACAAATCAGAGTGGGGTAATACTCACCTTTAAACAAAAATTAGATTCGAAACATATTTTTTATGAATAGGATTTTTACTGTGAAAATTAAAAACAACGATAAAAAGTTATCTTTAAGTTTTTTAGAAAATATTAAAATTTGCATTGTATGATTGTAATATTGGTGTGCATATTCAATAAAAAATTGAAACACTCTAGCTAAAAAATTGTGGATTTTAGTAATTCCATTAGCGGATTGCCTTAAAGTGATATGTCTGAAGAAAAGTGGTGCAATTTGAAATTCAAAAGTGGGGATGAAGTGAAAGGATGGAATAAAAATTGTATCCGATGTGATTATATAATGCATATTCGAACGTGGAGTTTCAGAAAAGTGCTGTAGGCTAAATATTTTCATAACAGTATCGCATTTAATGTCAAAAGATTTGTTTTAGCGGGCTTCAGTGAGGCAGAAAAATCGTCAGAAACCATATCCATGTGTCCCTTAAATCTGCAGAGTTTTCCTGGAATCTGTACACTGATCGCCAAGTCTTTGATGTGCTACTTTATTTGGAAATCCTACGCCCGTGCTCAGCGGCGTAGACGTCGAACTCACGATCTTTGATGGAAGAGTCATGTATTCCATTAACACCCAGCGTGCAACTCCCTGCAGGCGCCTCTAGCCACTGCAGCAAAACGGGCAGACAAAGCTTTTCTCTCAAATTATAATGACATCAAATTACGTACGTTAGATTAACATCAGTTACACGTGTTGTCCAGAGGAAAGTTAGGCGTCAAAAGTGTTCTTGCTACCTTGACGTCGAGATAAAAGCCGTTCTTTGTTTTCATTTTCATACCGTACGTACGAAGTATGAAAATAATGTGATTTATAGAAGTATGTTCCAAGCTTTACACAGAAATTAATGTTTGCAAAACACCTCTGATGTAAAAAAAGTTTTACTTAGGCTATGCTCCGTGTATGTTGTTCTCTTTACCGCTTCTCTTTTATTCTCTTCGTTTACTTTGTTAAAGAATATGCCTTTTGTTCATAACCCGCAAAACGAAAGTTAATTTTTTACGTGGGTTTATTAAATAATTTCATTTCGCATTTCTTGTAAACATATGTCTAAAAATAATGATAATAATAATAATAATAATAATAATAATAATAATAATAATAATAATAATAATAATAATGATTTATTTTAGCTGGCAGAGTTTAGGCCGTAAGGCTTTCTCTCCCACTCAACCAGCAAAAAGTATACATACATAAATGTATGAACTTACAAAGAATTCAACAATTTGATTTAGATAAGAGCTACATGTATACAAGAGTTATTTACGAATTAAACAAAAAAATACTATGAACTATTAATTAAACACTGAAATACAAACTATGTAGCAGAATTAAGCTAAAATACATAGAATTTTAATATATTTCAAATAATATTATATTATAGAAAGAGATTATTATGAGACAAATTTTGAAAATACCAGCACTATCAGGATGCATGTCTAAAGGAAGAAGTAACAATGTAGACGTGATAGTTTAAGTCAATATGATTGGAGTGAAATGCTAAGAAGGTTATCTTTTAAGCTGTTTTTAAAAGTGTTTATTGTCTTGCAGCCCCTAGTACTTTGTGACAGTGAATTCCATTGTCGCGAGGTGGATACTGTAAAAGATGATGAATAACGAGTGTTCTATGAAAAGGTACACTTAACGCGCCACAGATAAATGATCTGATATTTACGTCGTGTTTAGAGTATAGATAAGAGAAAAATGTCTACGGGTACATAGCTTTACTATGCCGCATATCTTTACGTATAACCACAGTCTAGTATATACAGTCACGAAGCTCAATACGTAGTAAATATGCATCCATAGATAGTTGCTAACCACTAGGATCGCTAATATCGCCTCATTACAGACAATGCAAAATAATACATTTAAAGTCTATTGTTTCTAGCACCCTCACAACTCAAGCTTCGTGACAGTATATACTAAACTGTGGTATAACTATATATGGGTGGTTAGATAAATGAAAGAAGATCGTGTACGCTATCATCGCTTAATGAGCGATATATCACGGAGCTCTCTTATCTAATGCAATGACCGTGAGTTCAGTTTTCAGCCTCCCGCGCCGACTTCTCCTGCACAATATGATCACTAGAGCCCAGATATTTAGGAATTTATAACAGTTAAAATAGGCAGGCAAAAAGGCAATAAAAACGCACAAAAGGCACAATAAATTTTGAAAAAGGCATTATAAATTTTGGAGTAAAAAGGCATAATATATTTCAGCAATAAATTTAAACATATCAACATAACTCACATTTTTTGTAGTTGACACATATTGACTATAATAGTAATATGCGTTACAAGAGCGGTATGTTGAAGTTTTCATGTTCGAGGAAAAGTTTGAAAAAGCGAAACGTAGTTGAGCATTTTTAATTTCCGAGAATTGAAAGAAAACATACCGCTCGTTGTATCGTACATTATTTTGTGCGAAGATCGTTTATTACATACCTGAAAGTGGAATTTCTAATTAGTTGTAATTAAATCTCCATCTTGGTTTCTGTTCAATGACGGCAAATTTGCAAAACAAAAATATCTATCTTCAACATTGTTGCTTTAAAATGTTTTCTGTGTTTACTATACTGCAGCAGGCCGTGATATACGTATGTCTTTTTTTTCCCCCAGTCTATGATGAGTCTGGAATCTTGTTGATTTTTTCACGGCTGCCTTAATGTTACTTGCATCACGAATGCAGTAACTTTAGTGGACTTGTAGAGTTTACTTAATTTTTGCAAATATTTAAAAACAATAATTAACAGTGCAATTTAGGTGAAATTGCAGTGGTAAGTTTCCAATTTATAATTATTACTATATTGAACGTCTCTAAAAATAATATGTTAGAAGCCTAAAGCAGTAAAATCAATATGTCACTTAAGCGGTAAAAAGAGGGAAATTGTTATGTGTGTTAGGTTGGGAATGCTGAATGTGGAATTTTAGACTTTCCGCTGATTGGTTTTGTGCGGAAACCAAGCAAATACGCACGATCTCGCACAAAATACTTTTTTCGTGATCAACTGGCTTTTCACAAAGGTTACATAACAAAACTGTTCCATCGGTTGAAAACACATGGGCACCATATTCACTAACGAAAACATGAAGATTACTTTTCAATAGTTTACATTCTACCTAACCGATCTTATACTTTCTGTCACCCGACAATAACTGACTGTTCCTCACTCAAATTTCTTTCTCCTACAACAAGATGTAGCACAAAATTGTAACTGTAAGATTTGAAAATATGAAAGCGAACAATTGAAAATGCTACAATTTCTATGAGAACGGGCTTATTATTTAAAATTATAAAGCTGTTTGTTGATATCGTGAAGATGTGACATTTTGTGCCTGTGGATTGTCGATCATTATTCATATTACACCAATAGTATTAAAGCACGATTATTAATAGATTAAGCACTGAAATAAATTACTTTTATTTACTATTCTTAGTAAAGCGAGTCGTTTTTTCATATATTTAAATTTCATGCACATTTCATTACAATTAATTAGAAAATTGCAAGTAAACAGGAAATACTGCTTTAAAATGAACAACGAAGGCATTTATTATTGCATTAATATTAAAAAGGCAAAACAAAAATTGGGCCTATCACTTTGATTTATTTACACAAAGTAAAAAAGGCATTTCGCCAAACATCTGGGCTCTAATGGTCACTCTTTTACTAAATTGGTATCTGAATCGTACAGGCCTCGGTTGATCCCAACTTAGCTACAGTATATATTTCGCATATTTTTTCTTCCTTTCTTTCAAATTTATAATTCGATGATCCCTCTTCGTATCCCCGACTCTGATTTAAATTTGGGTTTTCCTATAGACGCGATACGTGGCTCTCGAGCTACTAACTGAAGTGCTAACGTCAACTATACTACTCGTATTTCCAACTAAAGATTGAAGAAGACATAAACAAAACCGAAATGTATTACTCCGCAATCGCAAGCTAGCTACCAAACAAGCCACCAGGGCGCATTATTTTCAGCAAGTTAGCACGCAGGGTAGCCATCATCTTATATATTGCAGACAATATTTCAACAAATTCATTAAACTAACCCATAAAATGCTCACAGAGAGTTAACAAAAAGACTTACATGATTTTAACAAAGTTAAAATGCTATTAATATAGGGTAAACTAGGGTCTGTCGTGGCTACTTCCGTCATTGACTTCTAGCAGAATGTGGTGCCCACAAGTGGCGAGGTAACACGTTAAAGTACAGAGTGTCCAACATGCCCGACTGTCCAACAGACCCTAGTTTACCCTAATAATTAGATTTTACTTACGTCAGTGTGTGAACTCTTATACCATTAATCGGAAATTGATAGCGGCTCTATCACCTCCATATCTGACACAACCACAACACTATTAACACACACTTCGTGTACTGACTCTTTTAACAATAGGCTACTACAATACAATACAAAAATCACTGTCGTCTGGCACGAACAATATTGTTGGGACTGAGACATTGACCTTGACCTCAGATGGCGAGAGAAAGTCGAGGATTCACAAAGACATCCGTCACGTGATCAAGGCATGCATCTCTCACGTGATCGTTCTCGGAACGAACACGCGCCAGAGGCAGGGGGGGAGACAGGGATGTCGAAGAATTTTCATTAGTTAGATATATGCTCGTAGATATCAAAGGGTTCGTTATTTCTGTACTGGGAATAGTAGATTTTATTTTTCTGTAGATTCATGATTAAATGTTATTGTTTGAAGAGCGGAGAATTTCTTTAATTCTACAGAAATTTGAGGTTGGGAACACTGAATCTCGCTGTGCTGATATGCTCTGTGAAGCTGCATGCCACCTTAGGAGTAACTTCATGCCTATTACGCATGCGCGTTGCCAAAATACACATTACAATGATTTATCATGCGATGTCTGAAACTACTAATATAAACATATTGCTTAAATCGTAACGAATTGTTCTTATAAGCATGTTTAATTTAGCCATAGTCTTTGTATATTATATATTTTATTATTTTAAAAGGAACTATTTTAATGTGATGAAGAAAATCA
This sequence comes from Periplaneta americana, assembly GCF_040183065.1. Taxonomy (NCBI): domain Eukaryota; kingdom Metazoa; phylum Arthropoda; class Insecta; order Blattodea; family Blattidae; genus Periplaneta; species Periplaneta americana. The sequence continues at coordinate 32,404,155 of NC_091121.1, forward strand.
CTAGCATGAGCTTGGAGGCATTGTGCGTTCAATAGCCAGTCAGGAACCATCATGCCACGTGCATTTATTTACATTTACTTCAATCTTTAGCTGGAAAGAGATCGTCAACGCTATGACATGGGGCACAAATGTGGTGAAATCTAACGCTACTCGTAGCAATTCGATAACGAACCAAATGTAGGATATATCCGCGACGTTGTCAGCTCGCTCACGCTCAAGTGGCAGCGACCATCCATATCTCGTTTGATGCTATGTTTCTTCTTCTATTCAGCGGTATATGCACTATTTCCTTTTTGGAGTAGTAGTGGCGAGAGGGGGTTTCATTTTTGACGGTCCCCGTACCCAATAAAGAGAGAAATGTATCTACGTCAAAATGAACAGTGATCGACACTGAAGCGAAAATTAAATAACACAAACAGTTTAATAATAATGATTGTACAATGCTCCCATTTTTTTTAGAAAACTTCGCATCATTCTGCCGCTGGCCGACTTCCTGCTCTCCCGACCTCACCGTGGGAAGCTACAAAACATCCCAGCAATTAGTTGCTTCTGAGAATTGTACCTGAACGTGTGTGTGTGTGACTGTTGCTTGTGTAATAAGTAATCTATTGGAAAGTGTACGTCGGGGTTCCGCTGTAATCTAGATTCCTCGTAAAATTAGTGCACTGTATTTAGAACAAGAAGAATCATGTTAGGTAAGATAAAAGATTGGCTTGCAATTGTGTGGTTTCAAGGCAAAAGGCGATGTCAATTTTTGGCGAAAATGAGATTTTGTGATAACTTTATTTTAATAAAAGCTGACATGCATATCTGTATTATGTTTCTCTGTAACCCATCCCGTTGTTATGAAACATGATTACTATGGTTTTATGGTCTCTCAAGCTTTGATTTCTCGATACTGAAAAACAGCAAGAACTGACGCAAAACATTTTGCCATGGAACCACAGAGACAGAGAATAAGCAGATGTGTTTGCCTACACCATAAAAGTGAACTAAGAAACAGAATTCAAAAACAGCGCAGTTAGTCCGGAATTAAAATTAACAGAAATTCATAAACAAGCTATGAAATTTCCTTCAGATAGACCTACTGTACCATAACGTAAATTTATAGTACAGAAATAATCAATATTTTTATTAGTTGAATTTCAATTGTTTTGAACATAAATTTCAAGTAGACGCCTGGTAAAGTGGAAGTTAAGGAGAGAGGATGGTATTTTTTAAAACTTTTTTCTTATTTGGTGTAAAATATTAATTTTTTGTATGTAGTAGAGCTCATAGCTGTAGCAACTCACCCAAAAATAAATATTTTGAAAAAAAAATTATTTGGGGGCCCAGATTTCAAAAAAATATACCCAATGCAGGATTTTACTAAAACCGATATATCTAAATCATTTTTAAAGGTAGATTCATCCAGTTTTTTGCAATATACTTGCAAAAGCATACTCTACAACTGTCTGTAACAGAAGTTTGATATTAGTCCCTACGTTTGTAAAATAATCAATTAAAATTTAGTAACACTTTTCTGAATTCCTTTCTTGCAAACAAACGGACGTAGTTTTAAAATGAAATCAATTAACAAAATTCTGTCAAAGGGAAAGTTTCCTAATAGTCTAAAGAATGTGTGTCCTAAATTTCATGCATGTATATTTAATAGTTCAGAAATTATATCCATTTTTGTCTGGCAATGTAGCAAAAAAATGAAATTACCGTAAACCGATAAAGGGGGGCGAGTGATTTAAAAATCCATAGCGCTGAAAGTTTAAAAGTAGCGTCTCAACACCCGATAAGGGCACAAATACTCACGAAATGTTATGCAGTGCATTCCACACATATCAAAGAGTATTTTAAAGAATTTTTTTAAATTCAATTTACCGGAAACAACAATAAAAGGGGGCGAGTGATTTAAAAATCCATAACGCAGGAAGTTTAAAAATGGCGTCTCAACATCTGATAAGGGTACAAATACGCACAAAATATTATGCTATGCATTCCACACATATCGCAGAGTATTTTGAAGATTTTTTTTTTAATTTCATCATTTTTCACCAAAAAAATACCATCCTCTATCGTACATTTCTTGATTCTATATTAAGTTGACCTATTTGTTATTCATATATTATTTTATACAAATATTATGGTAGTTGATGGTATTTCTTTCTTTCTATCTATCTTTCTTTCTTTCTTTCTTCCTTTCTTTCTCTCTTTCTTTCTTTCTTTCTTTCTTCCTCTTTTTAATTCAGTTTCAACTCTCTTGCTTCTATTAGTGATTTCTATTTGTGCTAATTGATGGCGTTACATGTTAACAATGTGACGTTGAAACTTGTGTTCAGGTTTCTACCCAGCGAAGGTCCTGATATATTATTGTTTTATATTTCTGAAAATCGGTCAGTTAATAACCCAACACACTCGCAATCAAACCCACATTCATAAATTTCCTGACTGTACCCAACAAGGGAAGTTTCTTTGAAGGCAAATTCCCCAAGAATCAAGCCCAGGAATCGAACCGGGATCTCCAGATCTAGAAGTCAACATGTTGACCACAGATCACGGACGTAATCAAATTTCTGAATTGCTAATTCATTTTATTAGAAACATTTCGAAATATTCTTGTACCAGTGAGTAAACTGTAGGGATCATCTTCAATACAATTTGTATACATTTCTTTAGTAGTATTCTATTTTATATTCAATAATAATGCTATTATTGACGTTAAATGTAAAAAGAAAAAGTAGAGCCTGGTAGACTATAAAGTCTAAGTGCGTATTTTCCTTGAAGTCAGCTTTTTATCATCACAAAAATGTTATCATTGGAAAGCCAGTGAGAGGCGAAAGAATAGCTCATTGTAAGATTGATATCTGTAGGAGGAAATGATCCTTTATTAGATCCCCGTGGAATTTATTTCTCGGAATATCTTCCCAATGCTGGTATATCGATTCTGAGTTGGTCTGGTCATGATTCAAAGGTTCACGGATGTCCGCTTCATGTCGCAAACCCAATTGATGTCATAGGAGATTGTCTGAAGAATATTTTGTCTAACTTAAAGAAGAGAAATCGTTGTATTTGGGTCGCAAAATTACATCAATAACAAACACATATCTGAATAGTGAGATTCCATACGACACTACAGATCAGATTTTCTACATCGTCAAAAGAAATCTTTGTAGACCCTTCGCTGCGATTTTCGATAATTGAGTGAAGAAGGTAGAAGCATAATTAGAAAAAATGTTAAACCTTGTTATTTGTTTAAAAAAAAAGAAAAGACTTATAGGCCTAGTATTAAGCATCCAATTTCAAAATACGTTTTAATAACAGAAAGGCTCTTTTTCGATACAGATCTCTCAAATAGTAATATACGTTACAAGAGCGGAATGTTGACGTTTTCATGTTCGAGGAAAAGATTGAAAAAGCGAAACGTAGTTGAGATTTTTTTAATTTCCGAGAACATGAAAACAAACATACCGCTCATGTATCGTACATTATTTGTGCGAACATCGTTTATTACATACCTGAAAGACGAATTTCTAATTAGTTGCAATGAAATCTCCATGTTGGTTTCTGTTTAATGACGGCAAATTTGCAAAACAAAAAAAATCTATCTTCAACATTGTTGCTATAAAATGTTTTCTGTGTTTACTATACTCCAGCAGGCCGTGATATACGTCTGTCTTTTTTTTCCCCCCAGTCTATAAATGCGAACTTAAAGCAAACGGTAAGGTTATGTAATGATTTATTTTTCATTTTAATATTTTAACAATATTATTTATATAACATATTGCAGTAATAACATCGGCATCTGGAATCTTGTTGATTTTTTCACTGCTTCCTTAATGTTACTTGTATCAGGAATGCAATAAGTTTCGTGGAGTAGTACACTTTACTTAATTTTTGCACATATTTAAAAACAATAATTAACAGTGCAATTTAGCTGAAATTGCAGTGGTAAGTTTCTAATTTATAATTATTACTATGTTAAACGTCTCTAAAAATAATATGTTAAAATCTTAAATCAGTAAAATGAATGTCGCGCTTAAGCGGTAAGAAGAGAGAAATTGTTATGTATGTTACGTTGGGAATACTGAATGTGGTATTTCACACTTACCGCGTATTGGTTCTGTGCGGAAAACAAGCAAATACGCACGATCTCGCACAAACAAATTAAATGATCGCTGTATTGAATAAATATTGATTACCTTATTCACGCCAATGTCTTAGACATCTTTCTGTTTTCTGAAGTTCCTCGAACCAAAGTAGTGGAAAGGACTTGTTACCGAGATTGGAAAAAAATGCCTTCCACTATGTGCAATTCATTCATTCATTCATTCATTCATTCATTCATTCATTCATTCATTCATTCATTCATCCATTAATTCATCCATTCATTTATTAATTAATTAATTAATTAATTCATTCATTCATTCAGTCTTCCATTACACAGTACTAGATGTGACAATAATAATAATAATAATAATAATAATAATAATAATAATGAAGTAATACTTAAGGGGACACTCAACTTAAAAATTGTAGAAATAGTGTGATTTTGTGTATCAGTTTTAGGATATTATTATCTTTTTGAAGCTATTTATGGTTTTTTAATCATTAAAAAATTTAAAATTTAATTTCATGGAAATAAAAAAAAATAATTTTTACATTAATTTACTTGATAGAATTAAATCAATATACAGAATTCTTTCCTCTTCATTGAGAAGGCACAGTCAAATGCACAAAGCCAAAAAATAAAAAAATTATAATTAAAAGTGATATTTCAATTAATGATTGATTAAAAATTGAAATATTTTTTATTTTGAAAAGTATAGGGTCTAATGAGCTGAGATTTTGCATGTTACTTCCCATGTGCATATTAAACTTTTTCTCCAAATTTGAAAAAGATTGGTCAAATAGGAAGAAACTTCCAAAATATAGTTGAGTGTCCCCTTAAATACAAAATAATTATCTATTAGATTAATGACCTTACATATAGAGCGAAAGTGAAATAGTCTTCCAGATTTTCAGAGCGAATAGGTCATGTTCTACGTAACAAAAAACTCTAATACTGTATTATATTGGTGGAAAATTCATAGTTTTTTTTTTTCAGAAAAAATGTTTTTCCCAGATGTTCAACGTCCTCTTATTCGGTAACTATTGCGAGTAAGATCGTGATTTTTGTCCATATCGATAGGAAACCTAGTAAACAATAATTTATCCCTCTGGCGTATTTCAATAGCGTGGACGGATTTCGTGTAAATTTAATTTTAAAAACTTCTAATTTCAAGCCCCTGCACGATGCCAGCAAGTGACAACGTCGAAGCAGAGAGCAGCTCACCTACCGATACACACCGAGTTCGTTGACCTCTTACATCTGTATCACGAGTAGAGTGTGTTAGCGACGATGTTGCCGAACTGCTGAAAGTTCAAACTTAATTTTCTTATTAACCCTGTATTTAATCTCAAAACGTAATACAGGTTTTCTATTCATTTAAGTGTACGCTATCATCCCTTTCAATCTGTAAGGTTATTTCACTTCCATCTTGTATAATTAAATATTTACTAAACTTGGGAGTTTCCTTATGCATGATTGCTTTATTTAAAAGTGGGACTATAACGCTACAACTTTACAGTTAATAGATTATTTTTGTTCTAATTCTACTTTATAATGTATTATGAAATTTTATAACGAGTTACTCTGTATTGTATTTCATCTCTCCATTCGCTTAGAATTATGTTATTTTTAATTAATTTGCTACTGTATATCCCTTTAAGGTATACCATTATGTGTGATGTTTTCCATGAAATATTACATAATGAAGTAACAGAGGACTAGGCATTATGAGAGAACACTATACAGCTTTTTCTATCCATGAAATGGCTAATACAAGTTAATTTCCTCTAAATAAAAAGCTCTGAGATGAGATTTTATGCTTTATTGTATTCAAAAGTATATATCTTGATATTCTCTTGTTGTGGTGCTTTCATTAAATTTCTCAGAAGTGTAATTTCATTGTTAATGAAGAGTTAAGCCCTTACTTTGCGCTCAGTAAATATGATTCGTTATGTATTTTTTCTCATTTTTCATTACTAAATATGAAATAGTAATATGCGTTACAAGAGCGGCATGTTGACGTTTTCATGTTCGAGGAAAAGATTGAAAAAGCGAAACATACCGCTCGTGTATCGTACATTATTTTGTGCGAAGATCGTTTATTACATACCTGAAAGAGGAATTTCTAATTAGTTGCAATGAAATCTCCATCTTGGTTTCTGTTCAATGACGGCAACTTTGGAAAACAAATATATCTATCTTCAACATTGTTCCTACAAAATGTTTTCTGTGTTTACTATACTCCAGCAGACCGTGATATACGTCTGTCTTTTTTTCCCCCCAGTCTATAAATGCGAACTTAAAACAAACGGTAAGGTTATGTAATGATTTATTTTTCATTTTAATACTTTAAGAAAATTATTTATTTCTGCACATTGAAATTATAACAAAATTATTTATTTCTGCACATTAAAATTAATTGTCATTGCATTACAAATGCAGTAACTTTTGTGGTGTTGTAGACTTTACTTAATTGTTGCAAATATTTAAAAACAATAATTAACAGTGCAATTTAAGTGAAATTGCAGTGATAAAGTTTCCAATTTATAATTATTACTATATTGAACGTCTTTAAAAATAATATGTTAAAAGCCTAAAGCAGTAAAATGAATATGACGCTTAAGCGGTAAGAATAGGGAAATTGTTATGTGTGTTACGTTGGGGATACTGAATGTGGTATTTCACACTTACCGCGTATTGGTTTTGTGCGGAAAGCAAGCAAATACGCACGATCTCGCACAAAGGTTTTTTGTCGTCTTCAGTAGACCTACTTAACGATTAGCCTTTTTTCTCTTGAAAATAATTTATTTTTACGTGTTTCTAATTTGGATTCAGTCATTGGCAACATATATATTGACTATTACACTTTTACTACGTCATATTATTTTTTACCAATAAAACGGTACGAAAGTACGTCTTTCAACCAATCTTGGCTGTTTATCGCTATAATTTTATCACTTCCCTAGCATTTGTTTCTTTTTATCCCTTCTCTAACATTTGTTCCTTTGTTTTCCAACATTTCAAACTGCAAATTCTTCACGGTACTATAAAACTTGCTTTGCTATCGTCTTTTGTTTACTAGATAGATAGTCAACTGAAATTGGTGGCTCTGTTCAAACGTTTTGTTGAAACTAATAGAATAGTGAAATATAATTTTAGTCAGCAGATTAATATTTAATTGTATTAGAGTACTTTATTACTTCTAGTCTCTGTATACTTTCTTATACTCGTGTAATAATGAATTACATCCCACTCGAGTTTTGATTTTCTCTAGATAAATCAAAATCTCTAGTGAGATTACTGTTGATGAAACAAATAAATTCATCACATTAACACTTGGATTTTGAACTGTATTATTTAATAAAAACACTGGAAGTATTTTTGAAGCAAGAAATGAAATAGATTTGAGAATAAATCCCGAAAAAACAAAGTATAGGATTATGTCTCATGACCAGAACATAGTACAAAACGTAAATATAAAAATTGGAAATTTAACCTTTGAAAAGGTGGAAAAATTCTAATATCTTGGAGTAACAGTAATAAATACAAATATCACTCGTGAGAAAATTAAACGCAGAATAAATATGAGAAATGCCCGGTATTAATCGTTTGAGAAAATTTTGTCATCCAGTCTACTTTCAAAATAATTGAAAGTTAGAATTTATAAAAAAAAAAAAAAACATATATTACCGGTTGTTCTGTATGGCTCTGAAACTTGTACACGCGCTTTGAGAGAGGAGCAGAGGTTAAGGATGTTCGAGAATAAGGTGCTTAGGAAAATATTTGGGGCTAGCAAGCAAACATTCTCAAGGGGGGCAGATAAAGTTATTTTTTCTTCTTTCACCGTGTTAATAATGTAAAAACAAGTGCGTATATAAAATTTTGACAATTCGAGCGCAATTGCAAGCGCCGTAAAAATAAGTTTCCCTGGGGCCGTTTACAAAAATAAAACACAATGTCAATGGGAAAATTTATTGGAACAGATACAGCAAGTGTTGAGCTATTTTTAACATATTTTCCACTTTAATTGAGGCATAACATGGGATCGATAGACAGATACAGACGGCTGTCACACTGATTTCGACCCCAGGCGGCAGACTTCAACGATACAAGGATACAAGAGTTGATGCCACGGTATGGCAAATTTGTGAGTTCCGGTGCGTAATATATTGAAAAATAGCTAAACTATTGCTGTGCCAGTTCCAATAAAGTTTTCCATGAAATTGTGTTTTCTTTCTCTAAACGACCCAGGGAAACTTATTTTTACGACGCTCGTAATTACGCTCGAGTGACCAAAATTTATATAAGCATTTGTTTTGACATTATTAACATGGTGGAAGAAAAGCAAATAACTTTATCTGGTCCCATGAGAATGTATGTTTGCAAGAGGGATGAAGTTACAGGAGAATGGAGAAAGTTACACAACGCAGAACTGCACTCATTGTATTCATCACTTCATAATTAGGAACATTAAATCCAGACGTGTGAGATGGACAGAGCATGTAGCAAGTATGGGTGAGTACAGAAATGCGTAATATAGAGTGTTAGTCGGTAGTCTTGAGGGGAAAAAGACCTTTGGGGAGACAGAGACGTATTATGGGGGGATAATGAGTAAGATGGGATGTGATGATAGGGAGTGTATTAATCTTGTTTGAGGATAGGGAGCGATGGCGGAATTATGTGAGGGCGACAATGAATCTCCAGGGTCTTTAGAAGCCATTTGAATCGGCGGAATATTGAGAAATTACATATGTAACTTATAGAAAACTAAACTTTTCAAGAGATACAAAAACATCTTAAGTCCTAGATTTGTCTCAAATTATTTTTTCTTAACGCCTAAGCAAAAATGAATGTTGATGAGAATATGTGAATATGTGGGGTTTCTCTTCATATCATGAGTATATATGTCTAGAATACGAAATAATATATAACTCAATTTCGTAGAAAATGGACATGTTGATTTTCTCAATATTGTGATTTATTTGTAAGGAAGTTTTTTTAATAAATACAGTATGGACTCTCCTAAGTTCGACAGAACAGAATTGAAAGTTCTGACCAATGTGGGTAGTGGGTGTGACAGGTGAAATGAATACAAATTCTTATTGGTTATCCATCAACGAATACAGTACTGTACTTGCATTTCCTGCCCGCCCCGAGACTTATGTATGCGCTTCTAGTACCACAGTGGGTTTCGACAGTTCCGCCTCACGAACGGCGCAATTCTCAAATAGAAAAAGAAGAGTTCATTAATTTAAAATCAGTGATCAATATGGATGTCCTAATCAATAAAATGTTCTCTTTTCCTTTAAGAAAAGTATCACTACAAGACACAGGACCAATTTCCATTCAAATGGCAAACATATTTCTTAGTGCCCGTATATTCAGTATATTCAGTATTCAGTATTGTACAGTCAGAGCATACAACATTGTGCAATTCACAAAGTCAGTAATAAAAAGTAAACAACAAAACAATAAAATTAATTCAAAAACTCTCAACAACGTTGACATTAAAACACTCATTAATTTCATAAAATGGTTTGTTGATTAACCAACCAGAGACAAGTCTGTTAAAAGACTTCCTTTCAAGATTAAAAAAATATCTCGGAAATTTATTTGCTATTTTTAACGACATAATGAAATAATTATTCATTGTTTTAGTCAGCCTACACTTAGGTATGTCAAAAAGGTCACGGTTTCTGGTGTTGTATATATGAACATCATTCCTATGTATCAACATAAGTCAATTTTCTTTGACGAAATTTAGGGCTTGATAAATATACAGTGATGTTACAGTCATATTTTTTTCATTTACAAATAACGGTCTGCAGTGTGCCTTCATTGATGAATTAGTTATAATTCTAATAGTTTTTTTTGTAACATAAGTACCTTATTAGTATGAGAACTATTACCCCATAAAAGTAGTTCATAAGAAAGTATACTATGAAAATAAGAAAAATAGACAGCTCTAATGTAATTCTTCGGAACATACATTTTCAAATTTCGCAGAAGAAATATTACTCATGACAATTTTTTACAAACAGACTCAACATGGTCCGCCCAAGTAAGTGTGCTGTCCACCGTAATACCAAGAAGTTTAAAATTATTATTTTTCATGACTGTACTACTTAACAACAAAGATGCAGTTTTACTTTCATTTAAAAGAAATTTATTAGAATTAAACCATTTCTTGGCTTTATTAAAAACGGAATTACTAAGAGTTTTCAATTCATTAATATCACTATGACTTGTCAAGAAAGTGGCGTCATCAGTGAATACCACATAATAAGCACAGACATTGCACATCAAATCATTAACCATTATTAAAAATAGGATAGGAACCAACACTGATCCTTGAGGCACACCATATTTTACATTCATGAGCTTAGATTTATTGCCATCAATGAAGACACACTGCAGACGGTTACTAAAATAAGACACAAATAATTTTAATTCATTACCTCTAATACCATAATATTGTAATTTTTCTAATATAACATCATGCGAAACACAGTCGAAAGCCTTACTTAAATCACAAAATGTAGCAGAACTGAATTTATGGCCCTCAAGACCTTCTAAAATATAACTAATAAAACTAATAACAGCTTTGGTTGTATTAGAATTAGATCCGAATACATATTGATATTTAGAAAACATGTAATTAGCGTGTCTAATTCTCCTACGTAAGCAGTCGAACTATAGCATGTCGAACTTGATTTATGTCGGACTTAAGAGTTTCCACTGTTTCTTTTAATCATTGTATTACTAATGTATGTACGTATGTATATATTTATTTACACTGCAAGTGGACAAGCACCCTGTGGCAGTGGTATACACAATATAAACAATACACAATAAAATAATAAGCAATACACAATAAAATTTACAGTACACAATACAATTTCACAATACATATAAAATTTTATACACAATACAATAAGAATACACAATACAATTTAACACAATAATAACAAAACATAAATAAAATACCTAATTTTACAATACAACCTACATAATTATGTATGGGCCCTACATAAGTTTCAATAATCTGTCACTTTACTCTCATCTCACTCCCTATAGTGGCACTATGACGCATTTCACTGACACTTTAGCACACATTTCACTGACACTCCGTAACACATTTCATTGACGCTATAAATTATCACTGATCGGAACTATTCACTGCACTGTAAAACCATAACTTCACTGACTCACCTCGCTTCACTGATACAACAGTTCAAATAAGTCAAATAATTACACCCTTATGCATACTTATAAACAGAACTACATTTAAACTAAACACTCTAGTCTAAGGCCCCCCTTACACGCTATTTTTAAATAATTTACAATTCAAACCAAGGAAGTAAATCGTCAGGCTAGATAAATACATGTCACCTTAAAAAATAAAATGTTTAATGTCACCTTAATTTTAATTTGTACTTTATACACAACTTTTTAAGTTATTCTTGAATCTCCTTAAGGAAGGACAGCCTCAAAGACCGCTGCAGGTAGGTCATTCGAATCATTTATAGTTCTATTTAAAAATGAGAATTTACCTACATCCGTTTTCTGTTTCCTACATTTGATTTTAAAATCATGATCGTTCCTACCATAGTACGTTGGCTTTTCTAACCGAGCCGTTATGTCTACCCTTGCTTTCTGACCTAGATGTGCTCTATACAATGATGTTATTCTAGTTTTCCTACGTCTCTTTTCCAAAGGTTCCCATCTAAGTTCTTTTATCGTATCGTTTCCATCTTCTCTTTTAATGTGTTTTAATGTGAGTGACTTTTTGTGGGAATAGATCTTATATCTATTGTATTTTGTAAAAGAGAAAATATTTCAATTTCTCGACTCCCCATGGTATATCACCATTATCTCTAGTCAGGGAAATGCTGCCCTAGAGAAGCTTCACTTTCCTAGGGTAAGCACTTCTTGGAGTGTTAATCTCTACGTGGGTAAATAGATAATCAAACTTTGCCGTCAGCCCACTCCTTCATAAATAGCGATACTTTAGGAAGCCCTGGGATAATTAAGACAGTAAGATTACTTGGCAGTGTGATTACATTGATGCTGACAAAGGGGTACAAGCCCAGGAAATTGAACTTAAGCTAGTATGTAAAGCTGTTATTATTGTATGTTAATTATAGTGTCGTGATACACCCTGTTATTGCCGATCTTCATAAACATGACACTAAACACACTGATAATGATCTGCATGTATAATACTTGCTAAGGTGCACCTTACGGAAAAGAAACGTAATTACGGTAATGCAACTCAGCCAAAGACTGTGATTACAATATTATCAAGTAAGAAGACGCAATTAGTAGACATACACTTGGCTCACATTAAAGTACACAATCCACTCAATCTTTTATTTTCAAAGTTATGTTATAAAAATTTAAAATCTTACAGTAATCATGTTACGCTGGAAATATGTAATTATAATTAAGTACTTAACAAACAGGATGATCGTCCATTTAAGAATGCTGCAGTTTCATTTATCGAACAAATACTGAAAAACTTTCTCTCTTAGTGTTTCATTTGTTAACTTGTAAGTATTGGATTTTTTCTTGTTAAGAGAAGAAAGGAGAAAATCCACAAACGATTATGGAAAACACGGGAATTTTACTGGAAGCAAGTAAAGAGATAGGTTTGGAAGTAAATCCTATTATGACTCGTGACCAGAATATTGTACGAAATGGAAATATAGAAGATGGAAATTTGTGTTTTGAAGAGGTGGAGAAGTTCAAATATCTTGGAGCAACAGTAACAAATATAAACGATACTCGAGAGGAAATTAAACACAGAATAAATATGGGAAATGCCTGTTATTACTCGATTGAGAAGCTTTTATCATCCAGTCTGCTGTCAAAAAATCTGAAAGATAGAATTTATAAAACAGCTATATTACCGGTTGTTCTGTATGGTTGTGAAACTTGGACTCTCACTTTGAGAGAGGAACATTGGTTAAGGGTGTTTGAGAATAAGGTGCTTAGGAAAATATTTGGGGCTAAGAGGGATGAAGTTACAGGAGAATGGAGAAAGTTACACAACACAGAACTGCACGCATTGTATTCTTCACCTGACATAATTAGGAACATTAAATCCAGACGTTTGAGATGGGCAGGGCATGTAGCACGTATGGGCGAACCAGAAATGCATATAGAGTATTAGTTGGGAGGCCGGAGGGAAAAAGACCTTTAGGGATGCCGAGACGTAGATGAGAAGATAATATTAAAATGGATTTGAGGGAGGTGGGATGTGATGATAGAGAATGGATTAATCTTGCTCAGGATAGGGACCAATGGCGGGCTTAAGTGAGGGCGGAAATGAACCTCCGGGTTCCTTAAAAGCCAGTAAGTAAGTAAGTAAAGTAAGAAAGTAAGTAAGTAAGAGATTAAAGGCTAACAGACTACACAAATTGCTGTCCTCATCCTACCCTGCGACGTCGCAAATCCTGTTCTTCTGTTGGTGCTCAAACACTAGCTTTAACTGGTAAAGCTCATTAGACTTTGAACGTGTTATACCAATTATTTTTTTGCAATTTCTCTATATATTCTTCTAAACGTTCTTTTTTCTATTTGATTTCATTTTTATATCACTGTATGTGATCTAGCCTCCTGATCTAACTTCCTTAGAAGATCTTGCAAATCTTATTTATGATACTTCGTGTCATAGGCGGAGTTATGGGGGGGGGGGGAGGCACTGCTTTGTCTGAATTTTTTTCTACTAACGTTAGAAAATATTGAATTCAAATGATGTTTTTCGCTTTTGTTTATGATTAAGTTTATGTTTTTAAATTGTTTAATTAATGTCTTTAGATCATGTGTCTGGACTATAATATTTATTTTATATTTCTGATTCTCTAAGAATTTCTATACCTCATATGAGGAATGGAACACTGCAATGTTTCTTATGTAACAGCCTGTACAAGTCTGCAGGTTTTCAGGCCACCACTTGGAGAAAAACATATTGCACAACAATGCAGTAAAAAGAAAAGTCATCCCGGTATAATGTGTAAATTTAAAGACGAGATTAAATAAAATAATTCGAATTTGCATTTCATAATTATGATATCTTCAGGAAGGTAAACTTTATATAAAGAAGTTTCTGTTAGCACTGTTTCGTAGTTTTATTGATGTATGCATGTGTTTCTGTATGAGAGAGAAAAAGAGGGAGATTGTTTTAATTATAACGTGTAGTAAACCTACAGGTCAAGCCTTTATAGTAGAACTCGATCCGAAACATCGTGGATATGGATGTAACACTGTAAGACACATACCCTCGAAAATACCTTTATTAGATAATCATATTCCGATATACTGTACCACGGTCAAGCTATAACGGGAGCAAGGAGGTAAATGGTGTTTCCCATAACCTCGTTATATGAGAATTCTATGGTTTTTCTTTGCCTCTCCCCCCCCCCCCAACGAAACGGTTCTCTCTCCGCCTATTTTTCGTATTCAATTTTAATTTTTTTTCTAAATACTCATTATTAGTCCAGTTATTAAATCTAAAGGTGCATGCTGCCATATTTAACAAAAGTGTCCTATTGCTGAATACCGATTACTTTCTATAAATTTAATGAAATACCATTTTATCATTTGCAAATTTTATAACAATTAAAATCTATATAACAATTCGGAATGAATGTAACGAAAAATCTGTAACATCTTCTGTCGATAAAATTTAGTTCATACTTGCGGTTTCACCCAATTAGTACTGTGGTATATGTTTAACAATTGCATCAATCATGGCGTCAGAGGGAGATGTCCATGTTTTCAGGTATTTTTAATATGCATAATTATGCAAGAAGCTGTTCAAATGACAATCTTTTATCTGGGAGTGGGGATTACAATAAATAATTCCATTTTAAATACTACTCTACAGTATTAGCTTTCTGCCAATTTTTAGTGAATCAGACAAACTTATAGAGCCCAACACAACCCCTTCCGAGTTATGGAAAAATCTGAAGGTTATTGGACTTGGAAGGGCTAGTGAACAAGCAGACATTCCCATCCCACTTGACCGATTGAACGAACACTTTGTAAAGGACCCGACCTTAAACTACACAACGAAGCAAGACACAGTTTTGCCTGACTCAGCTCCCCCAACTCGAGACAAATTCTATTTTACTGACGTCACTCCTATTGACGTAATGAAAGCCATCCGACGCATCAAGACGAAAGCTCAAGGGCCAGACAACATTAGCATATTACTTATACAGAAAATACAACACATAGTAATACCTACAATTGCACACATATTCAATACTTCCTTAATCACTTCAACTTTCCCTAAAATATGGAAGCAAGCTTTCGTTCTTCCTCTTCCAAAAGTCAAAGTTCCCACCGAACCGAACGACTATAGACCAATCAGTATCCTGCCAGCCATATCAAAAGCACTGGAAAGAATCGTACACAGACAAATTACTAACTACAAGAACGAACACAAACTAATCGGCAAGTATCAGTCAGGTTTCAGAGCTGGACACAACACAAGCACTGCTCTACTTAAAGTGACCGAAGACATTCGTGAAGCAATCGACTCTAATAAATTAACAATACTAACACTTCTTGACCTTAGCAAAGCTTTTAACTCTGTAAATTTTGAACTGCTCACCCTTAAATTGAGAAATCTGCATTTGTCAGAGACTGCTGTGAGTTGGTTCGAATCCTACTTACGGGAAAGACAACAATGTGTTGTATCCGGGAATCGAAGCTCTTCCTGGGTTAACATAACATCAGGTATACCACAGGGTTCGGTACTCAGACCATTGTTGTTCACAATATATGTCAATGACATTACATCTCATGTAAGGCATTGTAACTATCACTTGTATGCTGACGACCTTTAATGCTACATCTCTTCCCGCTTAGATCGAATAAATGACGCTATAGATAAATAGAACGAAGACATTGACTCGATTGTGACATGGACAAAGAAATTCCATCTTAATATCAATCCTGGAAAGACACAAGCAATCATATTAGGACACAAAAGGCAAACCGACGCTATAAAGCACCTCGACATTTCTCCCATTAAAGTAAGTACAGTGCATATTCATTTCAGTTCTTCGGTAAAAAATCTTGGCATTCACATGGATAATAATCTCAACTGGGACATGCAAATCACAGAAACCTGCAGAAAAGTATATTCTATTGATTACCTGGTTGGGTTTTTCCGAGGTTTCCCCCACCGAAAAGGCAAATGCCGGGTAATATTTTGGCGAATCCTCGGACCTCATCTCATCTCACTACATCTCGCCAAAATGTAAAAAAATGTAAAAAAATGTAGAAAAATGTAAAAAAATTGTACAAAATTGTAAAAATTGTAGAAAATTACTAAATTGTAAAACTATAAAAATTTGTAAAAATTGTAATTGTAATATTGTAAAATGTTGACATGTTCCACATCTTAAAGCTTCATTGCTCATGTAAGATCTATGGAATAAAATAAATAAATGAAAAAAAAAAAATATTATCCATGTGCTAAAAAGGATAAATGTTCATCTTCCCTCTTGCTTAAAAAAGTCCCTTGTGCAGACACTTGTTTTTCCCTATTTTGACTATGCTGACATTTTACTGACTGACCTTTCCAGCGACAACAAAACGAAACTTCAACGTGCTCATAACTTGTGTGTACGTTTTGTAAGCAATGATCGTAAATATGATCACATTACCCAATCCCTGGAAGCATTAGGTTGGCTTAAACTAGATAAGAAAAGAAAATTACATTCACTTCTCCTTCTCTTCGAAATTTTGAACTCTTCTATTCCTTCGTACCTGTCGTCTCGCTTCACTTACCTTTCTTCCCTCCACAATCTGAACACACGCTCTCGCCATGAAACAGTACTAACAATACCATCCCATCGCACCTCCTCATACTCATCCTCTTTCACAATAGCTCTGCCAAGACTCTGGAATTCTTTACCTGCTAGCATCAGGGACTGTCGAAATAGAACTGAATTCAAACGCAAACTTACTAGACACTTGGTCAGTAATTGAGACTCGTTCAGACATGGTTTCTTGTAAATAGTTCTCTTAATCTATCACACAATATTTCAATATCCGGTAATTTCATCACTATAGCATTTTGTTATTGTAGGTTTAATTTATAATTCAGTAAATACAAAAATATTCTTTGTTCTTAACTTCTATGATAAAATGTCTAGCTTTCATTAATCAGGTAATCTTGTCGTACTTTAATTTTATTGTAATTGTAATTGTAAATTTAATATTAAATGTAATTTTATTGTTCATGTTATAGTTGTAGTCCCCTGGTAGAGGGGCAGACAAGGCCTGAAGGCCTTATCTCTACCAGATTAAATAAATAAATACTAATACTAATAATACAGTAAAGATTTGAACTAATCAACTAGAGAATATAATGAATGATTTTTTTATTGATATATCTACTAAAAGACCGACATAATGACTTTTTATGGTAAAGAATATAAAAGAATTATTAGTAATGATTTAGTCGAAAGTGACGATCAAAAATTTAAAGATGAAAATTACAGAATAATACAAGCAAAGAACTTCCAACAAACATTGGTCAGAAAATGAACCGTTTTCGAGGTAACACATTTTCTGTTACGATACACCACTATCTATGAGAACACTAGCTCCGATGAAAGCTGTGACTTCTTTGCAAAGAGCACTTCTTTTAAACAAGAAATTATTATTTAGCTTTTGGCTTCAACACCAGAGAATATTCTGTTAAGACAGTTACTTTCACTTCCTGCAGAATATTCTTCCAGACATTCTTGATATTGATGATTCACTGTAGCAAGCCAGAACACGTAGTTTATATGTGATAGCTCACTGACACATTTTCATCGAGATGTGACTTGTTATCCAACCACAATTTATGGTCTACGGTGGATAGATAGACGAGTGACTGTACCATGGCCTTCTAGGTCACCAGATCTTAATCATCAATTTTTTGTATGCGGGGTCTTGTAAAAAGCCTGATTTACAGTAATGAAGTTACCATACATCAGAACTAGCAGCATGAGATTCAAGAAGTATTTCAGAAATGTATCAGAAATATCTGAGCTGAACGCAAAGAAGACTTCATAGATAGCCTACGTTCGAATGCAATGACAGCATTTTGATCACCTGTTGTAATATACTTTTTTGACATGTCTCTACTTAATATACCCGT
Organism: Periplaneta americana; assembly: GCF_040183065.1. Lineage (NCBI taxonomy): Eukaryota > Metazoa > Arthropoda > Insecta > Blattodea > Blattidae > Periplaneta > Periplaneta americana. The sequence continues at coordinate 32,422,424 of NC_091121.1, forward strand.
ATACTTCTGTGGTGTTGCAGCAGCCAACCAAAATTAACTGTCTAATGAAGAATAAAACTTGTATGGTTTTGGAACCTGAGTCTAAATATTCACTATCTTGTCTATTAGAACCAGAGGTCTACATCGGACATTTTCGCTCGAGCGCCAAGTAGTTCATAGCATAATCCGATAGGTAGCGCACATGCATGATGGGTAAAATTGTCACGAGCGATGAATCCTCGAACGATATAAGCCGAGCGTTAGACATTCGTTCTTGTTACAGTGATGAACTTTGTAGTAACATCATAGATGTTTGTCATTTCAAAACTTTGCAGTGTTTAACTTACCTCGCCATAGCACAACTACAAAACTTGCTTAAAATTGTAATATAAATGTTGTAGGTAATTGTTTTTCTTTATCCACACAGGAGTGATTTTGTTTTTGCCACATCTGATAGATGTTATTGGATGAAAATGTAATTATTATAAACGGAGAACACAATCACAATAATGCAAGAACTGTGTCAAGATTTTCGTGATAATAATAATAATAATAATACTTACTTACTGGCTTTTAAGGAACCCGGAGGTTCATTGCCGCCCTCGCATAAGACCGCCATTGGTCCCTATCCTGAGCAAAATTAATTCATTCTCTATCATCATATCCCACCTCCCTTAAATCCATTTTAATATTATCCTCCCATCTACGTCTCGGCCTCCCTAAAGGTCTTTTTCCCTCCGGCCTCGCAACTAACACTCTATATCCTTTTCTGGATTCGCCCATACGTGCTACATGCCCTGCCCGTCTCAAACGTCTGGATTTAATGTTCCTAATTATGTCAGGTGATGAATACAATGCATGTAGTTCTGTGTTGTGTAACTTTCTCCATTCTCCTGTAACTTCATCCCTCTTAGCCCCAACCTTATTCTCAAACACCCGTAGTCTCTGTTCCTCTCTCAAAGTGAGAGACCAAGTTTCACAACCATACGGAACAACCGGTAATATAACTGTTTTATAAATTCTAACTTTCAGATTTTTCGACAGCACACTGGATGATAAAAGTTTCTCAACCGAATAATAACAGGCATTTCCCATATTTATTCTGTGTTTAATTTCCTCCCGAGTATCGTTTATATTTGTTACTGTTGCTCCCAGATATTTGAATTTTTCCACCTCTTCAAAAGATGAATCTCCAATTTTTATATTTCCATTTCGTACAATATTCTGGTCATGAGACATAATCATACTCTTTGTCTTTTCGGGATTTACTTCCAAACCGATCGCTTTACTTGCTTCAAGTAAAATTTCCGTGTTTTCCCTAATCGCTTGTGGATTTTCTCCTAACATATTCATATCATCCGCATAGACAAGAAGCTGATGTAACCCGTTCAATTCCAAACCCTGCCTGTTATCCTGAACTTTCCTAATGGCATATTCTAGAGCGAAGTTAAAAAGTAAAGGTGATAGTGCATCTCCCTGCTTTAGCCCGCAGTGAATTGGAAAAGCATCAGATAGAAACTGACCTATACGGACTCTGCTGTATGTTTCACTGAGACACATTTTAATTAATCGAACTAGTTTCTTGGGAATACCAAATTCAATAAGAATATCATATAATACGTCCCTCTTAACCGAGTCATATGCTTTTTTGAAATCTATGAATAACTGATGTACTGTACCCTTATACTACCATTTTTTCTCCATTAACTGTCGGATACAAAAAATGTGATCAATAGTCGATCTTTTACGCCGAAAACCGCACTGATGATCCCCAATAATTTCATCTACGTACGGAGTTAATCTTCTCAAAAGAATATTGGGCAAAATTGAGTACGACGTCAACAAAAGTGATATTCCTCGAAAGTTACCACAATTGGTTTTGTCCCAATGCTTAAAATTAGGTACAATTATGGACTCCTTGCATTGTTCTGGTACAATTTCCTTTTCCCAAGTAGCAAGTACAAGTTTATAAATTTCGCTATATAATGCCCTTCCACCCTCTTGTATTAATTCTGCTGGAATTTGATCGATACCTGGAGACTTGTACTTTTTCAGATTTTCTATCGCAATTTCGACTTCTGAAAGCGTGGGTTCGGGTATAAAAGGAATAATAATAATAATAATAATAATAATAATAATAATAATAATAATAATAATAATCATAATCATCATCATCATCATCTCTAATAATTAGTGTATCAATCTTTGCGTCTGTAACAGTTGTGCAGCATGATTATTCGTTTTATTATATTTTCTGTGACGTTATCTCTGTACTAATATTGTTATTGATCTACTGCTATATCAATAATATTTTGTAAAACGTTTCTACATTGTCGGAGTATATAGGCGGAACACTATGTATGGACCTATCATATTATGTATGTGGTAAATCAAATATTGAATAATTATTAATTAGCAATAATAACTGTATATCGCAGTTTTTCATACTATTTTATTTATAACTTCCTGTTCCTTTTTTGCTACGTTCCATTGACTGTTCCATTAAACGTTTGTCATAAACGCAGAAATAAAGCCTTTTTTTACCTTGTGAGCAAAACATATGTGTATCTTGTCTGTCGCCTTCCATTCAAGATAAGACATGTCGATGAGGTGACCTTGTACTGTGCTTCTATTTATTACGAGGGTTTCACGACCGATCGTATCTTACTCGAGGGTGCGACACTCGACTGAGTTCAAGCGAGCGATTTAACTCCAATGCAGCACTCTGATTAGAACTGCCTTTTGCAAAGAATTTACAACTTTCTTTGGAACTGACGTTCTCGTAACCAGTGGTGTATCGTAACAGAAATTATCTCGAAGACAGTTTTTTGTGGACAATTGTTTAGTGGAACTTTTTGCTTGAATTAATTTGTACTTTTCATCTTTAAATTATTGACCATAATTTTTTTAATCACCCTGTATTGCAATGTTATAACAAGGGCTCTGAAGAAGTTGTAAACTGCCATAGACATTTTCTCTCACCTCGACCAAAATGTCGAGTTGACTAGTACAGGAACAAGAAGCATAGCTTACCATGTGCACTATTATATACGAGAGGCCTAGCTGCGACCTCCTGGGAATAGAGTGGGCCATGACTCTTTGTCAGTCTCGTGCAGCAGAGAACTCCAGCAGGCGTCTCCATTGTTGCTTGCTTAATTTAAAATGACAAGAGAGAGAAACATGGCCGACATACGAAGCGCGAAGCAGTGTCAAATCCCGAAACAAACGAATAGCCGTCCATTGCATGGCGTAAAAGTCAAGAGCTTGATATTCCGCGAGATTTTCAAGCTGCGTAAAGGGGATGTATCCTTCTACCATCTAACTTCACGACCGATTATATTATACAATGAATATTGGCTATGCGAAAAATGGTGAATTATCAATGAAAAAATAAAATGAGTGATTAAAGATTAAAATAGTGTACTGAATAAATGAGATGAAATGAGTAATGAAAAAATAATTAATAAAAAACGCCAGATTGAAAAACTAGAAACCAAAGAAAGGAAAATCCTGAGAAAGATTTTGGCCCGATCAAAGAACACGATTCAACGTTTGAATTTGAAGACGATAAAATCATGAACTGTACTAACACCATAAAAAAGGAGTACCTTCTACGCTCATATCAATCAGTCATTAATGTCATGAACAACAGTTTGTTGCAATAGACATTAAATGTACTAACGCAAATAAAGAGTCCACTGCAAGGATGGATGTCACTTTCTTGTCGAAAATGAACTAAGACAGTCAATGCATAGCTTAAGACATATAGAATGTATACTCTATTTTTTTTTTTTTCGTAGAGTGCAGTTTCATAGAAAGGTCTTTGCCGATAGACCTTCTACTGTCCACTACTAATTGGTTGTCATAAATAAATATCTTCCTTACTGTGACGGAAATCTTGTGTTCCTCGTTCAGAAGAATTGACAGGTTCCCGTCAAGTCCACGTGGAGGCAGAGTTGTCGCATCTTTTCCGAATTCCAAGAATCCCGTCAGTCTCATTTCAAGGGTCACCAGGATTGTGGCCACTGTGCAATGTTGGGACGAAGGGATAGGATGGAATTGTCAGAGGTGTTTGAGTAGAAAGTCATAAATCTGTAAGCGGATGTTCAAAGGAGCCACCGAACTGCACTTCTTCAAATAAAATAAGGTATACATACAGAGTTATATGGCATTAACACTGATAGTCATTGTCCAGTAATGATCGGAAAATCACAGTTAAGCTTTGAGCGCTAAGCATTTCAAACTTTCAATTGCTTCTCCTGCAAAATGTATTCCAAATGATATCCATCACTCTTGCATTGGACTCTTCAAATAATACTAATGAAATAAAGATAATAGTAACAATAAAAATACTAATAGTAATAATAATAATAATAATAATAATAATAATAATAATAATAATACAGAGCAATGGAGCTCAGAAATTTAGACTACATTTAGAGTGATGTCAAGAAATTCACTAATGCTACAGAATGGATGGTTGATTAACCAGTTATACGAAACGTATGTAAATTGCATGTAACTTGCATCATGTGTCTTTTGTGGTGACTTGTTAAACAATGTTATAGCTATACAATTGAACCATTTTTTGGACTTACATAATCTAACTCTAGATTCTGAAAGACAGTAATTGTACTTTGTATTATAGTGGTGAACTTCTGTTTTGGAGTGGTGAGTATTAAGGTTTTTCTTAAGTTTTTTTAGTTGGTTATTTAATGACGCTGTATCAACTACGAGGTTATTTAGCGTCGATGAGATTGGTGATAGCGAGATGGTATTTGGCAAGATGAGGCCGAGGATTCGCCATAGATTACCTGGCATTCACCTTACGGTTGGGGAAAACCTTGGGGGAGAAACCAACCAGGTAATCAGCCCAAGCGGGGATCGATCCCGCGCCCGAGCGCAACTTCAGACCGGCGTGCAAGAGCCTTAAGTTTTATTAGACATTGGAATATATATATATATATATATATATATATATATATATATATATATATATATAAATTTATGACAGTTAAATTTTTTTCTAGAATAAACAATGGACTATAGTGAGCGTCATATGCAGAGTCTCTTAAAATGTGTAAATCTTCTTTTGTAGAATGAGAATCTTGGATATGCTACTTCTATTTCCCCAAATATAAATACTATATGATATTACCCTATTGAAAAAGGCGTAATTAGAATTTAGGAGGTAGAATTTTGGTATTAAAGGTTTTGAATGTCTTAATAATTGAATTATTCAATGGCCCGAATGAGTACAGAGAATTTAACTAACAAGATCCTTGCTTACTTTTTGAGTAAGACAACTAAAGGAGCTTGGGTCAAAGAAGTTGAAATATATATACAAGAAGTGGGGACTACTCAGGGAGATATGCAAGAACCCTTACGAAGAAACTAAGAGCATTTCGGAGCTTCCAGGAAAAACCTAAACTGAAAACAGACAGCATGTGGATTGAAGAAAGGAAATAAACATACAGAGCTCGAATGCGAGAGTTGAAATAACGTGGTCCATAGGAAGCAGGGTCGAGAAGAAGAAAAAAGGAATAGAATACAGATGGAAATTGATAAACATCACCAAATAAAATAATTCATGCAGTGTGGAGATACAGAGTGCTGCATTGGAGTTAAATCGCTCGCTTGAACTCGGCCGAATGTCGCACCCTCGAGTGAGATTATATCGGTCGTGATACGCTCGTAATAAATAGAAGCTCAGTACAAGGTCATCTAACCGACATGTCTTATCTTGTATGGAAGGCGACAAATAAGATACACATATGTTTTGCTCACGCGGTAAAAATAAGGCTTTACTTTCTGCGTTCATGACAAACGTGTACAGTAATGGAACGTACCAAAACAGGAACATGAAGTTATAAATAAAAGAGTATGAAAATCTTCGATATACTGTTATTATTGCTAATTAATAATTATTCAATATTTGATTTACCACATATATAATATGATAGGTCCATACAATAGTGTTCCGCCTATATACTGCGACAATGTAGAAACGTTTTACAAAATATTATTATATAGCAGTAAATTAATAACAATATTAGTACAGAGATAACGTCACAGAAAATATAATAAATCGAATAAACATGCTGCACAACTATTACAGACACAAAGATTGCTAACACTAATTATTAGAGATTATTATTATTGTTACTAGAAAACTTGATACATGTCTTGCATTATCGTGATTATGTTCTCCGTTTGTAATAATTACATTTACATCCAATAATATCTATCACATATGGCAAAAAAAGCACTCCTGTGTGTGTGGGGGGGGGGGGGGAACATTTACCTACAACATTTATATTACATTTTAAACCAAGTTTTGTAGTTGTACTATGGAGAGGTTAGTTAAACACTGCAAAGTTTTGAAATGATAAACATCTATGATGTTACTACACAGTTCATCACTGTAACAAGAACGAATGTCTAACGCTCGGCTTATACCGTTCGAGGATTTATTGCTCGCGATAATTTTACCCATCATACATGTGCGCTACCTATCGGATTATGCTATGAACTACTTGGCGCTCGAGCGAAAACGTCCGATGCAGACCTCTGGTGGAGAATAAATTAGGACTGTCTGTTGTCCCCAGATTTAACATTGTTTTTATTGTCGCACTTGCTAGACAGTAACGTGATCTTGTAATAGATAATATAGTTTCAAATATTAAAATGAGATCAGAAAGTTTCTATAAGACACCTAAAATGTAATTGAAATACAATATAAATATAAATATATATAGCCCTGGGATTTTTCATGTGGCGGACATTGGTTCTTTTCGGGGTTGTCCCGTTTCCCCATATTAGGCGTCTACATTATTCCGTCAGCATCTCTCCATTTCGTCAACATGCATATTATTCCCAAAACGTCAGCTGGCGACGCATGGAGGGGGCTTGCCAGGGAACGAGTTAGGTGAGTAAGCAGCGAACCTTAGTGTAGTCAACCGGTGTTTTTATTCACTCTCTGAAATGTCTGTAAAGACTACTAATTAACTTGAAAATGTAACGTAATCTTTTAATATAATAATAGTGTCCCTAGAAAGAAACATAGGCCTTATTTTCAGAGAGAAACATGTGAACGAAGTGTAACAAAATTTAGCTCTATAATGAAATACGTGAATATGTTAGGAGAAAATCCACAAACCATTAGGGAAAATACGAGAATTTTACTTGAAGCAAGTAAAGAGATGGGTTTGGAAGTAAATCCCGAAAAGACAAAAAGTATATGATTATGTCTCGTGACGAGAATATTGTACGAAATGGAAATATAAAAATTGTAAATTTATCTTTTGAAGAGGTGGAAAAATTCAAATACCTGGGAGCAACAGTAACAAATATAAACGATACTCGGGAGGAAATTAAACACAGAATAAATATGGGAAATGCCTGTTATTATTCGGTTGAGAAGCTTTCATCATCCAGTCTGCTGTCAAAAAATCTGAAAGTTACAATTTATAAAATAGTTATATTACCGGTTGTTCTGTATGGTTCTGAAACTTGGACTCTCATTTTGAGAGAGGAACATAGGTTAAGGATGTTTGAGAATAAGGTGCTTAGAAAAATATTTGTGGCTAAAAGGGGTAAAGTTACAGGAGAATGGAGAAAGTTACACAACACAGAACTGCACGTATTGTATTGTTCACCTGACATAATTAGGAACATTAAATCCAGACGTTTGAGATGGGCAGGGCATGTAGCACGTATGGGCGGATCGAGAAATGCACATAGAGTGTTAGTTGGGAGGCCGGAGGAAAAAAGACCTTTGGGGAGGCCCAGACGTAGATGGGAAGATAATATTAAAATGGATTTGAGGGAGATGGGATATGATGATAGAGACTGGAATGATCATGCTCAGGATAGGGACCTATGACGGGCTCATGTGAGGGCGGCAATGAACCTCCGGGTTCCTTAAAAGGCAGTAAGCAAGTAAGTAAGTAACTAAGTAAGTAAGTAATGAAAACGGTGTTTGTTGAATTTGTCTTTCAAGTCTCGTCTCGTAACTCTTGTGCGCTTCGAGTCTCGCTCATTATTCTCGAAATAGCGTTTAGTCGACGTGGAAAGATTTCGTAACTTTGAATAACATACATACAATTGAAATGAATAACATGTTTAATTGATACAAAAATACAAAAGTAAACACTATCACAGTTATCGAAATGTTCTGGTTCTGCTATCAGATATTACCTAATGGTTATATAAATAAAAGAAATCTAAAATAAATTTGAATTTATAAAGAGCATAAGACATAGCGTTAAATAAAACTTTTTTTTTACTTGAGATTGTATACTTGATCTCAAACTTATAAAAAAGAATTTCTAGTCTTTTAATAAGGGCCTTGTAATTAAGTAAAGATTGGAGAACGGATTACTACACTGGAAGGTAGAGATGATGTTTCAAATAGGCTACTTGATTGTTTATACATATATAACAGTTGCCAAAACAGATAAAAGTTCAGTCTGGTATAAACAACTGTGACGATTCAAGGCTGCTTGACGTTCGAGAGTTGATCGCTTCCGAAGTCCGGATGCCTTGGAACGTTTGCATGCAAGCAGTCAACGACAGGCAGTACTGTCGTGCGGGTTTTCGGCTTTACGGGCGCTGTTAGTCTTGCATTCTCGCTCGTTGATCATCTCTAATAAATATATACTTACTTACTGGCTTTTAAGGAACCCGGAGGTACAATGCCGCCCTCACATAAGCCCGCCATTGGTCCCTATCCTGAGCAAGATTAATCCATTCTCTATCATCATATCCCACCTCCCTCAAATCCATTTTAATATTATCCTCCCACCTACGTCTCGCCTTCCCTGAAGGTCTTTTTCCCTCCGGCCTCCCAACTAACACTCTATATGCATTTCTGGATTCGCCCATACGTGCTACATGCCGTGCCCATCTCAAACGTCTGGATTTAATGTTCCTAATTATGTCAGGTGAAGAATACAATGCGTGCAATTCTGTGTTGTGTAACTTTCTCCATTCTCCTGTAACTTCATCCATCTTAGCCCCAAATATTTTCCTAAGAACCTTATTCTCAAACACCCTTAACCTATGTTCCTCTCTCAAAGTGAGAGTCCAAGTTTCACAACCATAAAGAACAACCGGTAATATAACTGTTTTATAAATTCTAAGTTTCAAATTTTTTGACAGCAGACTGGATGATAAAAGTTTCTCAACCGAATAATAACATGCATTTCCCATATTTATTCTGTGTTTAATTTGCTCCTAATAAATATATAATAATAATAATAATAATAATAATAATAATAATAATAATAATAATTTATTTTAGCTGGCAGAGTTAAGGCCGTAAGGCCTTCTCTTCCACTCAAACAGCAAAAAGTGTACATACATATGTATCAACTTACAAAGAATTCAACAATTTGATTTATATGGATTTTGCGAAAAGTCCCTGTCATCTTTATTAATTGAAATTGATTTTACTCGCTTATTACACACCCAAAACATCCGCACGTGCCCTTCCGTGATCTCAGCAGAGAAATCATTGATTAAAAAATACACAGAAATAGATGAAAAATCTCATGCAACAGAAAATGAGAAAACATTTGTTGTCCAGTGTAATCCGTCACTGTACGCGGATTGTTTTGAATACTTAGTTACTTACTGTATTTAGTAAACTGTTATTGTAAATTTTATGTTATATTATTGGCTAAGACCACACCGTACACGAACCTGGCTCTTACGGTAGTGGCTAGAAACATTTTTGTTACTATTTGTACTCACTAGAAAGCTAGTTAAATAAATTAAGATAAATGAAATAAATACGCGATCTCCATTAAGTCTAGAAATGGAATGAACTATGACTGAAGTTGAGGATCTCTCGAGAGAGAGCCTGATTCAACTATGGGATTACCTCATATTTGCCGTACAATTGGAGGTAGGCCTAAAACTTATAAAAATGTCCACTAGGTACGAATTGGTCCAAACGAGAATTGAACCTACACCCCAGCATAGCTCGTGTTATACAGATCTTGTCGTTACCTTCTGAGTTACGACGGTGAAATTAATTCCTCTTTTGTTATAAATATTTTCTCGGTATAGTCAACTTCCAGCCAGTGAATTTTCTTAATTTTTTGTTACTAAGGATGTAATTTTTATTTATGCTCGACCATGCCGAAATGTAGTAATTATACACCTGGTAGCAGCCCTTTAATGGACCTCATTAAAGTACACCTATTCATTAAAGTTCAGGTGTTCCACCAATAAGAAAACATCATTGTAGCAATATGAAAGCGCAAGTATCGATTATTCTCGGATATGCAATCGAAAGACAACTAGCGAAACGTCACGGAGGCTGGAAATCCAATACTGTCGCAGAAGGTTACGTTCTGTTACTATAATAATTAGCGTTAATTGTAAATAATATTCAAAATAAATTCAATTTGTCATCTCGTTTTTCAATGTCTAAATCAATTTCAAGGTTATATCAAGATTAATATTTATTTTACTCTCTAGATTATATCAAGGTCAATAACATTTCTTTCTCGGAAAAAATCAATACTTTCGCGTCTGCGCACATCTCACAATTTACGAGATATTTTTCAAGGTCAGTTTCGCTCCCCAGTCAGATAAGAATAACATGAATACTTATGAATAAATTCAAGTTAGAAATATAGTCGAGCATAAAAAGTCGTATGAAACTTGCCTATAATGGTAATTAAGACGCTCGTATGAAAATTATGAAACTCGCTTGCGCTCGTTTCATAAACATACTCGCGTCTTAATTACTACCATTATAGGCTGGTTGCATAATGTTCTATTAGAAATGTCCAGATTTAGATCAGAATTTTGATGTGAAAATCCCGTTCTACTGAACCGAAACTGGCCACCCCTAACTCATTATCATCCCAGGTCTATATTGTACGGATACCTTATTATGATTCCATGCCATGAATAGAACATGCCAACGTTGTAACCCTCACATGCTTTTATTTCCGTCATTCGGGAAAATTGCTTCATCCTAATAGGATTGTCATCATCTCCTCTTACACTTTCGCTACCTGTAATTTGTACTTTTTCCTTCCTTGATGCTATGGCTTCACATAAATTTTCTTTCCCGAATGGCTTATTGACTCGCCCATAAGCAGAGTGATTACTCTTCTATGGAATAGCGGAGTGGTGAAGTCATCTACTTTCTATCGGAGGAAGAAAATAAAACAACCGCTTCAAAATACAAATAAGATGTATAAAGCCTGAAGTCCGTACAGTAACAACAGCTAACTTGACAGTCACTGTGATAAATTTTTCAAAATAGCTTCCCTTGTTGGCACTTCAAAACTTGATGGAATCTGAATTTAACCGAGATGAGTTACCACAATGAATATACTGTGTTCATTTTCACTTTTAGTATGGCTAAATGTCTTCGAGATAAGGATTCTGCAACAGTTATAGTCAAAGACCAGTGAGATTAGCGGCCTTGCAGATATTGAATATGCTCATTGCTTGAACTTCGATGTTTACGTATGTATTTATTCACACTGCAAATGGGTAAGTATCCAGTGGCAGTTGTAACTAATTACACACAATAATGACAGTAATTAATAATAAACACAATTAATAATAAATACAGTTAATAATAAATCAATAATACTTACTTACAGGCTTTTAAGCAACCCGAAGGTCCATTGCCGGCCTCACAAAAGCCTGTAATCGATCCCTATCCTGAGCAAGATCAATCCAGTCTCTATCATCATATCCCACCTCCCTCAAATATAATTTAATATTATCTTCCCATCTACGTCTCGGCCTCCCCAAAGGTATTTTTCCCTCCGGCCGCCCAACTAACACTCTACATTTCTGGATTCGCCTATACGTGCTACATGCCCTGCCCATCTCAAACGTCTGGATTTAATGTTCCTAATTATGTCAGGTGAAGGATACAATGCGTGCAGTTCTGTGTTGTGTAACTTTCTCCATTCTCCTGTAACTTTATCCCTCTTAGCCCCTAATATTTTCCTAAGCACTTTATTCTCAGTCACCCTTATTCTCTGTTCCTCTCTCAAAGTGAGAGTCCAAGTTTCACAACCATAAACAACAACCGGTAATATAACTGTTTTATAAATTCTAACTTTCAGATTTTTTGACAGCAGACTGGGTGATAAAAGCTTCTCAACCGAATAATAACAGGCATTTCCGATATTTATTCTGTGTTTAATTTCCTCCCGAGTATCATTTATATTTGTTACTGTTGCACCTAGATATTTGAACTTCTCCACCTCTTTGAAAGATAAATTTGCTATTTTTATATTTTCATTTCGTACAATATCCTCGTCACGAGACATAATCATATACTTCGTCTTTTCGGGATTTACTTCCAAACCTATCTCTTTACTTGCTTCCAGTAAAATTCCCGTATTTTCCCTAATCGTTTGTGGATTTTCTCCTAACATATTCACGTCATCAGCATAGACAAGCAGCTGATGTAACCCGTTCAATTCTAAATCCTCTCTGTTATCCTGGACTTTACTAATGGCATATTCTAGAGCAAAGTTAAAAAGTAAAGGTGATAGTGCATCTCCTTGATTTAGCCCACAGTGAATTGGAAGCGTATCTGACAGAAACTGACCTATACAAATCAATATTACTATTAATAATAATTAATAAATAGTAATAATAATATAATGATATTAACAAGGTACATCCTAAATAAAATGAGGCAAGACTACTTAAAATAACATTTTAAATAAATCTAATTTTAAATTAACCCTAAGATCGAAGTAAAACCCACGAGTATATGTTCACATATGCACAAGTACCTTTCAGCACTACACTTATTTCGCTGTCAACTCTCTTACTGCACTGGAACTGTGCGCTAGTCGTGATGAGTAACTCACTCTTAGTCTATCTACAGTAACCAGCACCAGCGTTTCCGACATGTGTCCTTAAGTAAAAAGCCAGTCAGCACTTGTTGACATTGTAGCTGCGAACGGTACCACCCAAATACAATTCACGTCAGCAATCTGCCAATCACAGTTATTGTCCACTGACTACGGTAAAGGCAAGATACTCGCACTTCGCGCTTCTGGGGTGTGTCCTTGAGAACTTTGTCCAGTCAGTGGCATCTGTTGCTACTTCGGCTGAGAGAGGTGCCAACTACCAAGCAGAACTCAGTAGTCTGCCAATCACAGTTGTCAGCTTTCTCTCTCACTCACTGCGACAAAGATAAAATACTCGTTCTCAACGTTCCCACTACTTATTTCACACGCCAGAAACGGTGACCTTGGTTATACTTACTTTTTGACATGGCCAAAATCTCTGAATCAAACTGTAGATTATATGCTCTAGATAATAATCATAATCTAGAAATAATAAAAATTTGATCTTCGTCGTCATTCCACACGTCTTTAACTTTCTCCAGCAACATAACCAGCACTACAATTTCCATCATTTCCGTTACACGCACTAACCACATTACCAACTCATTATCATCATCACAGCTGATATACGCAGCTAGTATGTCTTAAGAGACGTGTTTGTGAATATCATACCTTCACATCTGCATTTGTTTTATATACTGATTTACTAAGATTAAATTCCTTCGAGTAACTTGAGTTAAAATAAAGCATTGCAACTTATTTGCTCAGATCTGTACATAACAAAACAGTGCGAGATAGAATTCTTGGAATGTTGAACTTTAAGGAAAGAGCAAAATCAACTTTTCCAACTTAATTACGATCCATTGTGTAAGTCTGAACTCACGATAACAAAACATGTCTTATTTCAAGCTTTGTTGATAAAGAAATTGTTGTTTGAGACTGCAAGGTATTCTTAGCACATAAAATCATTTATTGTTCTGCAGTTTTGTTTGGTACATTTATTTTGTTTATATTGTGGGTGATATAATGATTTCAAAATTATTCGAACTGATTATTTTCTACTGGTATTTCTCTAGTTACTTACTACTACCAACATCACCATCAGCTTCATAATCATCATCATTATTATCATGACCATTATCACAACCACAACCGTCTACCAAATCAATATCACAGCATTAAAATGGGGGGGGGCATCAGGGAGAGAAAACTTGCTCTATCGGTATAAAAGTTTTACTTATTTCTCTACAAAATTAAATAAATACTTACCGTACTTACTTACTGGCTTTTAAGGAACCCAGAGGTTCATTGCCGCCCTCACATAAGCCCGCCATTGGTCCCTATCCTGAGCAAGATTAATCCAGTCTCTACCATCATATCCCACCTCCCTCTAATCCATTTTAATATTATCTTCCCACCTACGTCTCGGCCTCCCTAAAGGTCTTTTTCCCTCCGGCCTCCCAACTAACACTCTATATGCATTTCTGGATTCGCCCATACGTGCTACATGTCCTGCCCATCTCAAACGTCTGGATTTTATGTTCCTAATTATGTCAGGTGAAGAATACAATGCGTGCAGCTCTGCTTTGAAATAAAATAAATAAATAAATAAAGAACATCCATTTATAAAATGTTATTCAGATCACGAAGCCAAATAAAATTATTTCATAACTTACAGTATATGTAATTAATATGTCGAAGTGCAGTGAACTCTCCTGATTTCGACAGAACAGAATTGAAAGTTCTGTCCAATAAGGGTAGTGGGTGTGGCAGGTGAAATGAATACAAATTCTTATTGGTTATCCGTCAACGAATACAGTACTATACTTGCATTTCCTGCCTGCCCCGAGACTTCTGTATGCGCTTCTAGTACCACAGTGGGTTTCGAAAGTTCCGTCTCACAAACAGCACAATTCTCAAATAGAAAAAGAAGAGTTCATTAATTTAAAATCAGTGATTAAATATGGATGTCCTATTCAATAAAATATTCTGCTTTCCTTTAACAAAAGTATCACTACAAGACACAGAACCAATTCTAATTCAAATGACAAACCCATTTCTTAGTGCCCGTATAGGGGCGTGTGTAATTCTCCCACTTAAGCAGTCGAACTATAGCATGTCGAACTTAAGAGCTTCCACTGTACCTATGTTTCGGACTTCAAAACAAAATGCACATTTATTTACGTCAGCTTCATTCTTTTTAATATAAACATTATTATTATTATTATTATTATTATTATTATTATTATTATTATTATTATTATTATTATTTCCAGTTCAGGATAACAGAGAGGGTTCGGAATTGAACGGGTTACATGAGCTGCTTGTCTATGCTGATGACGTGAATATGTTAAGAGAAAATCCACACACGACTAGGGAAAACACGGGAATTTTACTTGAAGCAAGTAAAGAGATAGGTTTGGAAGTAAATCCCAAAAAGACAAAGTATATGATCGTCTCGTGACGAGAATATTGTACGAAATGGAAATATAAAAACTGGAAGTTTATTA
This sequence comes from Periplaneta americana, assembly GCF_040183065.1. Lineage (NCBI taxonomy): Eukaryota > Metazoa > Arthropoda > Insecta > Blattodea > Blattidae > Periplaneta > Periplaneta americana. The sequence goes on from NC_091121.1 coordinate 32,437,761, forward strand.
TTTGAAGAGGTGGAAAAATTCAAATACCAGGGAGCAACAGTAACAAATATAAATGATAATCGGGAGGAAATTAAACACAGAATAAATATGGGAAATGCCTGTTAGTATTCGGTTGAAAAGTTTCTATCATCTAGTCCGCTGTCAAGAAATCTGAAAGTTAGAATTTATAAAACAGTTATATTACCGGTTGTTCTGAATGGTCGTGAAACTTGGACACTCACTTTGAGAGAGAAATATAGGTTAAGGGTGTTTGAGAATAAGGTGCTTAGGAAAATATTTGGGTCTAAGAGGGATGGAGTTACAAGAGAATGGAGAAAGTTACACAACACAAACTGCACGATTTGTATTCTTCACCTGACATAATTAGGAACATTAAATCCAGACGTTTGAGATGGGCAGGGATGTAGCACGTATGGGCGAATCCAGAAATGGATATAGAGTGTTAGTTGGGAGGCCGGAGGATAAAAGACTTTTAGGGAAGCCGAGGCGTAGATGGGAAGATAACATTAAATGTATTTGAGGGAGGTGGGATATGATGATAGGGAATGGATTGAACTTGCTCTGGATAGGGACCAATGGCGGGCTTATGTGAGGCCGGCAATGAACCTCCGGGTTCCTTAAATGCCAGTAAGTAATTAAGTAATTATTATTATTATTGTTATTATTATTATTGTTATTATTATTTTATTTTTATTATGCGGAAACTAACGGGAAGGTAGAAAATAGGATAGATTGGAGAGTACTGGGTTTGCAGTAAAAGACCAGCCCTTGAACAGAAAACTATGAATAAATGAATATAACTAAATTTGTATTTCTACGACTGTCAGGCTAAAATAAGCCCCCATCCGTTCCTTAACCTGCCAGAAATCTGAGAGTAGAGTGAAATGGGTAAGAAAACCATTGAGGCCTCATTCGCTATCCCCATCTCCTTCAATTTCGTCCGGTCGAACATTCTGAAGTTTATTTTCAAGAGTACATCTATAGAACATAGCCATTCTCCTGCTGGCTGTCGGTTCAATTGGGGGTCACTTAGATTTACTGCAACAAAGCTGCTGGCACAGCCCCTTGCTCCATCAGGACCGACTCCGGCGTGAGTGTTGCGTTCTCTCCTCGGCAACTGGGATGAAGAAACTCCTGCTACAATTTATCACCATCTCAAGCCTCATTACAGTGGAAGGGCTTCTGAATACTGCGGGATTCAAGTACTGAACACCCTGAATATATCGTTAATGCCGAGTGAATTGGAGTAAGCTCTAGCAAATAGTGATTTCTGGACAAATAATCGCAAAATGCACAGTATTGGTTTTGCTTCATTCTGAATTACAAAATGAACCGTTCTGCTTCGTTCTTACGAATTTATTTCCCTCTGGTTACGTTTACATTGTCATTAATTTCTTGAGGAGTTTAATACCCATCTTTGTTCCTATAAGTTGTATTCGTCCATCAAAGTTTTTCATAAAAGACCGTCATAAACTTATCTTATGTAATAGTATATTATTTTAATGTACCAAAGTACATATGATATTTCCATGCAGATATTCTGCGTCATGATATAGGTAGATAGATAAATAGATAGCTAGATAGATAGATAGATAGATAGATAGATAGATAGATAGATAGATAGATAGATAGATAGATAGATAGATAGATAGATAGATAGATAGATAGATAGATAGATAGATAGATAGATAGATAGATAGATAGATAGATAGATAGATAGATAGATAGATAGATAGATAGATAGATAGATAGATAGATAGATAGATAGATAGATAGATAGATAGATAGATAGATAGATAGATAGATAGATAGATAGATAGATAGATAGATAGATAGATAGATAGATAGATAGATAGATAGATAGATAGATAGATAGATAGATAAGTGCATTTATTGATGCATAATAAATTATACAAACACATGTACACAAGATACTTCGCACTAGCTCATACGGCCATTCGTGCTGTAACTATGCACAGTTTGAATCTTCAAAAAGAAAATAATGCCTACTAATAATAAAATAGTGAAACAACAGTTATTATTATTACTACCGTTATCATTGATTACCACTATTATAACTAATCTAACTTTACACCAAATTTCACCAAAAATAATACAAATAAAATAAAAGGGAGATATGGAAAACAGACACGCACAGTGTCACACACACACGCGCACACACACATATATGCGTCATGATATGATGAAAGAGTAATGAAACGGAGAAAAAAATTCTCTCCGGCGCCGGGATTTGAACCCGGGTTTTCAGCTGTACACGCTGATGCTTTATCCACTAAGCCACACCGATACCCACCCCGGCGTCGGACAGAATTGTCTCAGATTAAGTTCCAACTCTTGGGTTCCCTCTAGTGGCCGCCCTCTGCACTACGTCATAGATGTCTATGAACGTAGGACTGAAGTCCACACATGTGCTGAGGTGCACTCGTTATGAGTGACTAGTTGGCCGGGATCTGACGGATTAAACGCCGTCTTAAATCACGAAGTGATTTACGCATATCATGTATATTATTTTAATGTACCAAAGTACATATGATATTTCCATGCAGATATTCTGCGTCATCATACTATGGAAAAGTAATGCAACGGAGAAAAATTCTCTCCGGCGCCGGGTTTGAACACGGGTTTTCAGCTCTACGCGCTGATGGTTTATCCGCTAAGCCACACCTGATACCCACCCTGGCGTCGGATAGAATGGGAACCCAAGAGTTGGAACTTAAACTGAGACGATTCTGTCCGACGCCGGGGTGGGTATCCGGTGTGGCTTAGTGGATAAACATCAGCGCTTAGAGCTGAAAACCCGGGTTCAAATCCCGGCACCGGAGAGAATTTTTCTCCGTTGCATTACTCTTTCATCTTATATAATAGTGTCATGTTTTTATTTCATTTCTTGATTAAGGTTTTCGGTTTTATAAGGAAAAAACCATCTTCAGATCATTATTAGCTCTAAATTGAACAGTTACATTGAAGTACAATGGGTTACATTAACCGTATTATGTTAAAAGTATAAAATTATGTACAATCATGCAAAGGATATCATAAAAACATTAATGTATATACATATTTTAAAAACTGTTATAGTATTAGGTTAAAAATAGGTCTAATGTGAAGGTTATTTTGCGGATTGTACAGTCTTGTTAAAATTCAGTCTTGAAATGTGTGTGTGTGTTTTTTTTTTTCGAATTTCCTGTTAACGGAATATGATAAACAATTTACTACCGGTACAGCTTCAGTTCCATTCTATAAGGTTATATTAATCTTTATTTACAAGGTGAACATAAATTTTCAGCATGTAAGAAAGAAGAGAAGGAGAGAAAGAAGAGATGGATAGTAGGAAGAAAATATAAGGAGAATGAAAAGAAAAAGAAATTAGCGGGAAGAGAAAATATGAGGTAAAGAAGAAATGACTAGGTGGTGACGAAAACAATGAAAAAAAAACGAGTTAAAAGGAGGAGGAAAAGTCAAAGAAGATAAGGAGAAAAGGGCAGAAATGAAGATAAGGACAGGGAAGAGAATAAAATAAAAAGAGAAAAATTGACGAAAAGAAGGGGAGTAGAAAGTTTAGGAAATCAAGGAAATTAGTCGAGATGAGTAGTAAAAAAAGGCAAAAATTGAACAAATGAAAAAACGGAGAAAGGGAATAAAAATGAGAACAATAATGCAATAAGAGAGCATGAGAAATAGAATTGAAACAGAAAGAAACTACGATGAAAAAAGAGAAAGAGGAAAAGACTAAGAAATGAGGAAAAGGAGGAAAAAGGAAGAGAGAAGGTGAGGCGAAAAGAGGAGGGAAAATAGAAGATGGATAGGAAAAGGAAGAAAATTGAAGGAAAAAGTGATGAAGAAGGAAACAAGAAACGGAAATGGAAAAGTTAGAGAAAACTGTGGATGAAAGGGAAGAAAATATAAGAAAAATGGGAGGAGAAGGAGGGATAAAAGAGAGACCGTTTTCCTCAGTGTCAAACGCCTCTTTATAGCTAGTGTGTAATTTTCTTACTGTTTTTTTTAACTGAATTATATTTACGTATCGTTAGTTTCATTATTATATTCTTTCAAGTTATGAATATGACTCAGTACAGTTTTATAAATCTTATATTATGTTTCCTAATCCAAATTTTTATTAGATAATTTTAAATTTGTGTTATCTTAACTAATAATTGAGGACTATTTTTCTAAAACTCGCTTTGTGAGAGAGGGGAATGAAGTTTTGAGGAGAAACAAATACAGTACAATTATTTAGTCCTGACAGTCCCCGGCGATGTGCGCCTGGGTCAGGCGAGTCCATTTAGTTTCGCCAAGGGTGTTTGGGTTATTCTCTCGCTTGCCGTCGGAGCGATCGGATGTCATGCGTGTGGTAGAGCGGTATGTTTCTAGTACAATTAAGCTGTACTGGCGTCTGGCTGCGAAACCAGGTGGCCCGGGTTCGAATCCCGGTCGGGGCAAGTTATCTGGTTGAGGTTTTTCCCAGGGTTTTCCCTCAACCCAATACGAGCAAATGCTGGGTAACTTTCAGTGCTGGACCCCGGACTCATTTCACCGGCATTATCACCTTGATATCATTCAGACGCTAAATAACCTAGATGTTGATACAGCGTCGTAAAATAATCCAATAAAATAAAATAAAAAGCTGCGCTGCATTCCTTTACCGACCACTCGCCCTTTATCTCTACTCCGAAGCTCTCCCCACTACTCCTATTACTTCCCCTCTTTCGCGTCGCTGAGCTGTCAGGACTAAATAATCGGTGTGTAATTACTCAGAAGGTCTCACACTTTTGGGGTGTGCAGGGGTTCTATACATATTTCAGACAAATGTAAACCACACTGGAAGATGACTATAAATAGGTATATAGGTAGATATACCTAAACTTTTAGCAGCTATACAGCAGATGAAGAGACGAGACCTGGCATTTGAGCTATGCGAGAGGGGAAAGAATGAGGTATCAGAAAGAGAGTTTGTTTCAGGATGGTTATTATTAACCTATATTAATCTACTGACACGAAAGTTTATCTCAGACTAAAAACTATCTTCCCGCTCCATACCCATTGATGATACACCCACATCACATGATGTCACAGCACAGGTCTTGCCTCCTCTACTGTACACTATGCGAATTACGCAGAATTCATACCATAGGAAGAAGGAGGGCTATTTCTAGTAGGCCATGCCCTATATAACTCATTTTGTCAATTTTTTTAAGAAATACAATTTTGGAAAAACTATGGTGAATTAACAATTCGTCTTCCCTTTATAAATATCAGTACGTAGTCTTTAAAATTGTTAATTCTTTCTTAATTTGAGGACTATATTAAATGTAGAATTTTAAAAGCTTTAGGTCAGGTATGCTCATTCTCAGACTCGCGATTACGTTCTGTAATCACAACCTTCGAATGTAGAGCGTGCTATTCCCCTTTCGAAGCTCGACGGATGGCTGCAGAAGGCAGTTCAAGTACTTAGTAACGTACGAACAGTGCGGGACAATGACACAGTCAAAATCTTCTGTAGGCAAACGATCATTCCGTACAGTGTGGGAGGAAGACTATTTTTGTTGTACGTTCGGTGAAAACGGAAAGTGATTACTATATTGTAAGGTACTGTCAGGAATACTACTGAGCAACATAAAATTACATTATAGGCTCTGCTACCCAGAACATGCCGAAGTGACAGAGAAGCTGTTTTCTGTAATATAACCTATTTTCATATACCAACGTTATTATTATTATTATTATTATTATTATTATTATTATTAGATCTATTATAATTATTACTATTATTATTGTTATTGTGGTGATTTTATTCCAGCAGAAATAGATATTTTGATAAAATAATTTTTCAGGGGTGCAACGTGCACTACAGCTTCAAGAATTGAAACCATTTCATAAAAGGCCAAACATTGAAGAGAGTCGAACAATTCAGAGTCTATGTTTTGGAGAAAGTTAGCCTATGTAGTATGTTGGGAATTAGCTAAGGCACTAAAACTCTTCACGGATGGTGAACTTGTAAAGAGATGTATGGTGCCTGAACAAAATATAGTTAATTATATCTCTGTACTGCAACAGTTCAAATGTGAATTCACAGAACATAGATTTAGTGATTTTAGACGTATGGAGAGTGATATTAGTATTTTTGTTAATCTTTTCACAAATTTAGTACAATTCGTGAGAGTGCAGTTCCAGGACGAGTTAATTGATTTACTAAGTAACGTAGAATTCAGAACTAAATACAGAGAATATGACTTAATAAGCATAGAATTATTTAAAAAATGAACAAACTAAATATTACAAGATGATCTTATTCGTTGCCACTATGTTAGCTACCTTCGCCTCGACATATGTGTGCGAACAATTATTCTCGAGAATGAAGGTTACTACATCCAAACAGAGGTCCCGATTAACAGATGAGCATCTTTAGCGCATTGCAGTAAATTCGTTGGAAATAGATTCCCGATTACTTGCAGAAAAGAATGCAGATGTTGAATAGACCCCAAAGTAGACTGTATGGTGGAATATGAAAATGATATTATCTATGATATTATATAATAATTACTATATTAAATATAATAAATAATGTAATAACTGATTATTACAGTGTATACGTTTTCCTTTTTCAAATTCAGTTTATTATCCGTATTTCTAAGAGTGTGAGAACTATGCCACGGGCGGTGCTGCAATGTAGTTGCGGAGCCCAGTCCGTACACTGTGAGTGTTATGCAGTGCAGCATCATCCGCGTAATCGGGGCTTATACAATTTTGAGCATACCTGCTTTAGATAGTGGGGTCAAGTAACCACAAATGTATACGAACAGTAATGGAAAGTGGAAAAGCATTATATTTGTATTTCTTCCTCCGTTAGTTTTACCTCCCCTTGTGTTACCTACCGACTTCCTTTCCATTGCTGTGTAGGAGAGAATATTATCTTTAGACCAATACTAGACAGGAAAATATTTCGAGCCATTCTGATTATGGCATTAGCCCGATACATGGAGAAAGTTGAGACAACATAGAACAACATATAACAATGAACATATATCCAGTCTCATGGACGGAAGGTACATCTCTCCCAGCATTATTTGTAGTGACCTAGGCAAAATAAAATGTTAGTGTGTGTATAAATGAACTTAACAAACAAATTTAATTTAAACAGGAGAAATCTAGTATAAAGTGGAACAACATACAAAGATTTCTGATCAGAGAATTACTTTAGTAATTACCGTAGTTAATTGTTTCTTAATTTATGTAGTTTTTATATCAATATTTAATGATGAATATTAAAAAAAGGATAATCGCATCTTCTCCCTGCTGTTCTTAGATGGTTATTAATTATTTTTGGAACACTATCTTCACTAAATTATTTCTTAATGATAGAAAATTTCTCCTAAGTATGTAATAGAATACAAGCTAGCAAAAAGAATAAGAATACTGCACCATTAAGAAGACTGCTGCATTTAATGATGGAAGTCGATCATAAAGAAATATCTTATTTATGTTCGTAATAGTTTGCAATGCTCAATGTAATAATAATAATAATAATAATAATAATAATAATAATAATAATAATAACAATAATAATAATGTCACTTTTCTGTATATAGATGATTTTAGTGCTTTATTTTACGACGCTTTTTCAACTCTGTGGTTATCTAGCATCTGAATGTTATGAAGTGATACTTCCTTAATTACTTACTTACTTACTTACTTACTGGCTTTTAAGAAACACGGAGGTTCATTGCCGCCCTCACATAAGCCCGCCATTGGTCCCTATCCTGAGCAAGATTAATCCATTCTCTATCATCATATCCCACCTCCCTCAAATACAGTTTAATAATATCTTCCCATCTACGTCTCGTCCTCCCTAAAGGTCTTTTTCCCTTCGGCCTCCCAACTAACACTCTATATGCATTTCTGGATTCGCCCATACTTGCTACATGCCCTGCCCATCTCAAACGTCTGGATTTAATGTTCCTAATTATGTCAGGTGAAGTATACAATGCTTGCAGTTCTGTGTTGTGTAACTTTCTCCATTCTCCTGTAACTCCATCCCTCTTAACCCCAAATATTTTCCTAACAATCTTATTCTCAAACACCCTTAATCTCTGTTCCTCTCTCAAAGTGAAAGTCCAAGTTTCACAACCATACAGAACAACCGGTAATATAACTGTTTTATAAATTCTAACTTTCAGATTTTTCGACAGCAGATTGGATGATAAAAGTTTCTCAACCGAAAAATAACAGGCATTTCCTATATTTATTCTGTGTTTAATTTAATCCTGAGTATCATTTATATTTGTTACTGTTGCTCCCAGATATTTGAACTTCTCCACCTCTTCAAAAGAAAAATGTCCAATTTTTATATTTCCATTTCGTACAATATTCTTGTCACGAGACATAATCATATACTTTGTCTTTTCGGGATTCACTTCCAAACCTCTCTCTTTACTTGCTTCCAGTAAAATTCCCGTGTTTTCCCTAATCGTTTGTGGATTTTCTCCTAACATATTCACGTCATCCGCATAGACAAGCAGATGATGCAACCCGTTCAATTCCAAACCCTGTCTGTTATCCTGGACTTTCCTAATGGCATACTCTAGAGCAAAGTTAAAAAGTAAAGGTGATAGTGCATCTCCTTGATTTAGCCCACAGGTGATAATGTCGGCGAAATGAGTCCAGAGTCCAACGCCGAAAGTTACCCAGCATTTACTCTTAATAGGTTGAGGAAAACTCCGAAATTAATGTCAACCAGAAAGCTTGTCCTAATCAGGATTTGCACCCGTACCCGTTCGTTTCACGATCATATATGGGTGATAAACTGCAAGATGAAGATAAGTCACGGGTTTATTAAAGTACTAGGCCTAATATCTGAAGTAACATAACTCATAAATTTTGTAGAGCACCTCTGAGGCGTAGGGGTCAGCATGCTGGTTTCTTACGCAGAGGGCCCGGGTTTGATTCCCGGTCGGGTTGAATTTCTTGGTTGAGGTTCTTCAGGATTTTCCCTCAACCGTAAGTCAAATGCCTGGGAATTTGGGCCACAACAACCCTGAATATCACCGGTCTCATTCACCACCGAAATCATATCTACACTAATAATAAATCTGTAGCCGAAATTTTTCTTGTAATTTTCGATTTTCCCAAAAATAATTGGTCCTAACATATGTAATTAATCACCCTGAAACCGAAAATCGAATTTTGAAATTTTTGTTTGTATGTCTCTCTGTCTGTCTGTCTGTCTGTCTGAATGTTTGTTACCTTTTCACGCGATAATGGATGAACGGATTTCGATGAAAATTGGAATATAAATTATGTTCGTTGTAACTTAGATTTTAGGCTACATGGCATTCAAAATACATTATTTCAAAGGGGGGTATAAGGAGGCCTGAATTAAATAAATCGAAATATCTCGCTTATTATTGATTTTTGTGAAAAATGTTACATAACAAAGGTTTCTTTAAAAATAAGTTGCGATAAGTTTTATACCTTGAAAAATTTTGATAGGACTGATATTTAATAAGATAAATGAGTTTTAAAATTTAAAATAACTGCCATCTATAATGAAATAAAAAACAAATGACTTCGTCTATAAGGGGCCTTGGACAGCAACAATCGAAAGCTATGAAAGATAGCCTACAGATAATGTTTCTGTGTTTGTATGAAGTAATATCGGAAGCTAAATTAACCGATTTTTAAAATTAATTATTATTTCATTATTGGAAAGTGTAGTTTCTCTAGATGGACATAATGCTATAATGTTATTACAGTAACTTCTGATATACTATAATGTAATGTAATATAATATAATATAATATAATATATGTAATGTAATATTATATAATATAATTTAAGCTATTTGAAGGGTTCAGAACCATAGTGGGCCAAACGCCATTTACTGAATACGTAGAAAACAAGGGCTAAAATTAAGTTACCATAATTCAATGGAAACCTATAACAAGTAAAATAAAGTATACACATTAAATCTAAATGATGTCTATCTTCATTAAACTATGGTTGCATGTAATAAAAATTAAGAAACATGTTAAAGGAATTGTCATTGCACCAAATGAGTGTCTCTGGACCAAAATGATCGCATTTTAATTATTTGGATGCCATTTAAATTAAGTAACATATTAAACGATTTATCCTTCTATCAAACACGAATGTCCTATTTTAATTATGTAATTACTTTATATTTATTTCTGACGGGTGCAGCGGAGCGCACGGGTACGGCTAGTTAATAATAAATCAGTAACACATATATTATAGGCTGCAGTCGCCATCTAGTTCACAACAATAGAACCAGTCTCAACAATAGTACACAGGCCTTCGGATTTCACACAGAAGATTAACTCGCGATATGACCAAAGATGTTAAAGCGAGTATAAATAACAGCGAGAAAAAAAAAGTTTGTAAAGCCTCTTTGAATGATTGATACAAATAAGAATCCGTTAGATTATTTTTTAATACGTGTAATATTTAGATTGAATATGTTTTAAGTCTCAGATAGGCTTTATAAGAAATACACAGAGGAATATGAACATATCTTTTTACAAAATTAAATTAAATTGATACCACAAATGAAATTTGTGCGAGATCGTGCGTATTTGCTTGTTTTTCCGCACAGAACCAATACGCGGTAAGTGTGAAATACCACATTCAGTATTCTCAACGTAGCACACATAACAATTTCCCTCTTCTTACCGCTTATGCGCGACATTCATTTTACTGTTTTAGGCTTTTAACATATTATTTTAGAGACGTTTAACATACTAATAATTATAAATTGGAGACTTACCACTGCAATTTCCCCTAAATTGTAATGTTAATTATTGTATTTAAATATTTGCAAAATTTAAGTAAAGTCTACTACTCCACGAAACTTATTGCATTCCTGATACAAGTAACATTAAGGAAGCCGTGAAAAAATCAACGAGATTCCAAATGCCGATGTTATTACTGCAATATGTTATATAAATAATATTGTTAAAATATTAAAATGAAAAATAAATCATTACATAACCTTACCGTTTGTTTTAAGTTCTCATTTATAGACTGGGGGAAAAAAAAGTCAGACGTATATCACGGCCTGCTGGAGTATAGTAAACACAGAAAACATTTTACTGCAACAATGTTGAAGAAAGATATTTTGGTGTTCCAAAGTTGGCGTCATTAAACAGAAACCAACATGGAGATTTCATTGCAACTAATTAGAAATTCGTCTTTCAGGTATTTAATAAACGATCTTCGCACAAAATAATGTACGATACACGAGCGGTATGTTTGTTTTCATGTTCTCGGAAATTAAAAAAGCTCAAATACGTTTCGCTTTTTCAATCTTTTCCTCGACCATGAAAATGTGAACATACCGGTCTCGTAACGTATATTACTATTATATTATTGTTTAAAATATTTCAATTATGAAGTATATATAATTCTCGTAATATTGTTTATGAAGCCTTTCAATATAGCAACACAAAAATGTATATAAAATTGATACTAATATAAGACACTTTCGGATAATATTGCGACTTAAGGGGTTAGTTCCTGTCTTGATTCTAAATGGGTTCATCCCCTTTATCAAGCCTTGTGTCTTTTGGGAGGCGTTTCCCGAACTCAGTCAATATGACGATTCTGATGATTTAAATGAAGGGCATGTCTTGATATTGATAATTGTCAGTCAACTTTACTATTCATAGCAATGGTGGACCTTTAATTTATGCTTTTCGATCCACCATCCCTTTAATATACCATCCATTTAATATAACAATGATACACGAATCGTAATATCATTTAATTTACTGCTATTTTAGATTATGAACATTATTTCACAATTAATGATTGATATTTCGGAAAGAAGAACATCGCAGAATAAAATTAGCCCCTTGGGATATGAACACGTAATTGAGAAAGCTAGTAACATCTATCTAATGTCAATATGATTGTAACAAGCCTACAAAATACTAATAGAGGCTATATAATTTTGAACGTCTCTGAAATTTGTTATAAAGCTGACCACCTGGCTATCAAAATGGAATAATCTAAAGTTATGGAAATTTCTGTGTTATTACTAGAGGCCGGCGTTTGATCACCGGGTAAACAACAACGGGTTATCAAGAACAATATTTGTAGTACACGTCCATTTACAGAAGACATTTGGGAAGACTGTTGAAAAGATGGACAAATAAACAAATGCTACAACATTGGATTCGGAACGGATCCAGAAGGAACCAATTCTTGAAGACAATTATAATGATGACTAACATATACTGAGTGGCCCTCCAGAACTTGTCTGATTTCAAACATCTCTAAAAATAAAAATGAAAATTTAAATGTGTTTTAGTGACTTTTATTAGGGAATGGAACTCGAAAAATTTCACAACATCAATTAATAATAACGGATATGCCACCGGAGCTAAATGACAGCTGTCAGTAATTTGGGATGAAGATAAAAGCAAACAAGACGAACCATGGTTATCGGAAGAAAAATAAAGAACGTATTCTTGCGAATTCTAAATGAGATAATATTGCAAGTGAAGAGTTTCAAATACTTGGGGTATACCTTAACAGTGTCAAAAGGGGGTTAAAATTGCGAAGGAAGCTCTTAATAGACAAATGAGTATCATCTGCGAAACTCTGAAAAAGGGACTAAAGAAGAGAATAGTGAAGTGCTTTGTGTAGAGTGTGGTATCGTATGTGGTAGAAACATGAACATTACGACGAAGTGAAGAGAAGCGAGAGGAAACATTTGAAATGTGAATATGGAGAAGAATGGAGTGTGTGAAATGGACAGACAGAATAGGAAATGAAGAGCAGCTGTGTTAGAAAGAATGTGTGAAGAAATAATGATGTTGAAACTGATCAGGAAGAGAAGTATGTACATACCGATTATTTAGTCCTGATAGCTCAGCGATTCGAAAGAGGGGAAGTAATAGGAGGAGTGGGGAGAGTTACGGAGTAGAGATAAGGGCGAGCGGTCTGTAATAATAACCCAAACACCCCTTGGCGTAACTAAATGGACTCACCTCTCCCAGGCGCACATCTCCGGCGACTGTCAGGACTAAATAATCGTACTATAAGTATGTTTCTGTGAATAAATGTTTAAATTGAAGAGTTTGTAAATCCATGAAATTTTATAACAATTTATGCTCTGGATTTATGAAAATAATGCGGTAATATATTGGTGAAATAGGAATAATAATAATAATAATAATAATAATAATAATAATAATAATAATAATAATAATAATACTTACTTACTGGCTTTTAAGGAACCCGGAGGTTCATTGCCGCAATCACATAAGCCCGCCATTGGCCCTTATCCTGAGCAATATTAATCCAGTCTCTACCATCATATCCCACCTCCCTCAAATCCATTTTAATATTATCTTCCCATCTACGTCTCGGCCTCCCCAAAGGTCTTTTTCCCTCCGGCCTCCCAACTAACACTCTATATGCATTTCTGGATTCGCCAATAATAATAATAATAATAATAATAATAATAATAATAATAATAATAATAATAATACGAATATAATGTAATGCAACTTTTCATGACAGAGTAGAATTCTTTAGTATTTATGCTTTTCATGTTCTTATCTGCTAATCCCTAAGCGATCAGTATTATTTTCGTTTCGTTGGGAATACGCAAAAAGAAGGAGTATATTTCGAACAAATAATATGTAAGATCGGTTCTTAAGCTTTTGGTAGACCAAAAAGAGAAACTAGAATATCAACGTTTCCTTTATACCTCATAAAGCTTGCGGACTTGCAAACCTCACTAAAAACTTAACAAATGCCCGACGTTCCAGAGACGAAGTGAAGAAGTTGCAGCGCTCTGCATGTATTTTGCGTTCCCGAAATTCCTCGGAGTCTCTGTTAGTCTAGACGAGGCTACAGAGAGGAACTGGGGCGATGCAATAGACATTTCCTTATACGACCCATGAGTAGTAAGCCCTTCCCTTCTCATACCCCCTGAAACTTTGTCTCAAGTGGTATACTTGCGCGCCAAAGATGACCGTCCTGGCTGCATCCTCTCTGGAGAATCGAGCAGCCATCAATTCTCTTAGCACAGAGGCAAGATACAAACTTGCAACAGGGGTACCATAAAATAGAATACATTCGTAATGATCTCCTCTATAAACAGTCGTACAGTCTGTTCACCAAATCAGATACATTTAACGTCTTGAGACTACGTACAAGGAAAGATTGTGGGAACTAGCGGCGTTCTCAGAGAATTGTCAGATTTTCTATCTTGAAGTGAAATATGTCTCTAAGCTTTGAAACTAAATGGAAAACAACCTACTGGACTTAAAGTACATACATTTGGTAATAGTGGTAGAATGTCAAGGGACTTACTACAAAAACTCTTCTGCGAGTTCGACACAGAGCCTCTTGTGAATATAAAATTTCAAATTTCGTATTAAAATATAGCCTATTTAACGAAACATGTAAAATTTGGTTAATATCTTGAATAAGCTGTTAAAGTCTTCACAGTTAAATTACTTTCACTCTGTGCATAAATCTTGTTGCATTATTACTTCCTCGTTTGCTAGGTGTTGTGTAGTAAATTCAAAACATTATATAAATTTAATTACATAATGTTATCTTGAAGAGTAATATGGAACTATCCGTTATTATTTTTATAATAACTCTATCTGTCCTTTCTAAATGAATCCTTTGAAGTTAAGTATCGCGAAATAATAATCGACCAACACTTACATTGGGTTAAACATGTTCTTTTTCTGTGCAATAGATTAAGAAGAAATATTCACTATTTTGTTATCGTAAGAAATTACATGGCTGTCCTTATTTTAGACTGATTTACCTCGCGTTAGTACAAGCTATATTACTAGGGCGTGCTTAAAAATAATGCCTCCCATTTTTGTCGCAGTGAATATAATTCAAAATATGAATGATAATACATTGTATTCAGTGAACTTTCTGCTTCCAGTGACGCAACTTTCCTATCTCTGCCAGTAAAGAACTATGAGTTGCAGCCTGAAACATGCCGGCGTGTACTTGCATTATGTCGGTGCATCTGAAATGAAGCAGCGTGCTATGATCGAGTTTTTAACATTAGCAAATGTGCCCCCGATAGACATTCATCGGAGATTGAAGGCTGTTTATCGTGGTCAACTGTCGACATCAGTACTGTGCGATGTTGATGTGTTCGTGCTCGTAATGAACCACAGCCTCACTTCTGTCTGCACTGCATCGTCAGAATCAAAGAGATGTCCTCTCAGATGTTCTTTAAGTTTTGGGAACATATGAAAATCTGATGGCGCCAGCTCGAGACTGTTTGGAGATTGATCAACAACAGCGAAACCAAGACGCTTAATATGTCATACCAGCGTTGTCAAGCTGTAGGAGGGAATGCCCCATATCTGGACGAACCCTTAGAATTCGTGTTTTCAGTTTTTTTTTTTTTTAGGATTTCAAAATACGTTACATGGTAGTGCCTTTAGGCATGAATTCCATACTCATCACACATCGAATATTCAAAAAGACTGTAAGCATGAGTTTGCCTGCTGGTGACACAACCTTCAACTTTTTGGTGCAAGTGATCCTTTGTGGAAGGTAGGAAGTTCGTACTACAACAGTAAATTTCAGTTGAGTAGGCTACAGCGAGGAGTATAAATGTTATCCGCGCCTCTCTGGTACCGCTCGCTACAGACGATACGCAGTTCACATAAACAACGCATAGTATGACTTTGTGGAGCTATGTACAGTCGTGAATAGTTTGAAGATTATTGTTAATTTGTATCAATAATTTAGGTTTTCAACAAAGTGAGCTATTCTGTTATTATTGTTTTATTGATATAATAGTAATATTATGCATGATTCCAAAAAAGTAAACTAATCTGTTATTAAATAATTATGCAAACAGAATTGTGTATTTTTTCCCGGATTATTTTTCGTTAAAAAGTGTTGTTTTAAAGACAAGTTTATTTACCAGCAGTCAATGCTTGTTTGTTTTGCTAGTCTGTTGACGTCTCGTGTTGCTGTGCTACTATGCATTCGATTGCGCTACAGTCCAAGTTCAAACGAACTTCCTAGCTGTCATTACAAAATACATTAAACACTTCCCTGAAATCAATTATGGATGTAATATTATGAGCCACATACGAGATACACTATTAGATTAACATAGTAGTTGTTCACCTGTTGATAGTAAGAAATACTGTATAATATTTCATATTTGCTCCAGTAACGCCTTGTGACGGAGAACGAATATTTTGAGTGCAAATATTTCTTTCTTCTGAACATAAAAGAAGTACGTATTTGGATGAAATGAAAAAAAAAAAGTCCATTATTATTTGTTATAATGAGGCTAGAATCATAATTTCATTCATTCATTCATTCATTCATTCATTCATTCATTCATTCATTCATTGCGTTCTGCTCAAGGACAGGTCTTTTACTGCGAACCGAGTTTTCTTCAATCTTACATAGTTTCTGCCTTCCTCTTGTTGCAGTTTTTCTTGGGAAAGATAAATTCGGTAGCTCCCGTTGCTTTCCGCACACCAATCTCTCTTTCGCATATTAAAAGATCCCAGAGGGCCCCAACGTGGAGGTGAGGAGAGTGCATTTGACCCTCTTGACTACACTGAAATTCACCGCAAGGGTTAAATATCTCTTCTGTTAGGGTTTTTGTCCCGATCAGAGACCGAGAAATCCCAATTAGCCTTAGCCTCTCTTTTATATGTATGAGTAAATTATTTTAGGTTGGGGTTACGAATTTTATAATTACAAATTATTGTTTATTTTATATTATTCGTTTATTGTTTTCTTGTTCTAAAGCGATGGACGATTGGAGCACAAGTTTTGTTACCACCCGGCTGTACACGTTTGTCGTTCTGGTCCATTGACATTGAGAGCTGCTCTACTACTTTTCATTCAGTAGAGATATAGTCCAAGCTTACACAACTTAACAGTTTCATATCAACTTCCTAGCTCTGATAATGGTGATGAAATAAAAAAAAAGTGTTTTCTGTATAAACATTTCTAATAATAACTTTAGTGACAACACGGCTATTGACAGTATATGGATCTGTGGTTAGGTTATCTATGTTGTATGAGGCAGAAATTTGGGGTTGGGAAAATGCGGGAAAACTAAATAAGGTACAAACGGACTTCCTGAAAAAAAATACTTGGAATTGGCAGAAGCACAGCTAACTGCGGGGTACTAAAGGAGTTTGGGCTTCAAAACGAAGTAATTCATATGAAAGTTAGGGTGATAAAATACTGGTTAAAAATTATATTTGGGGATCAGTCGCTTCTACGGTCGATTTGCTACAAAGTTCAACAAAGAGTGGGCTGGGAAAAGGGGTGGGTTTATAAACTGCAGAGAGGGCTGCATCATATAGGAATGGGATGGGTGTGGGAGAAAGGAGAGAATAACAGGAGGAATGTATGGCTTAATGTGAAGATGCGTTTAATTGATATCGAGAGGCAAGAGATTGAGCTCCAATGTTCGGAAAAGTCCTCACTACATTTACAATCAGATCTCATGCTTAACTGGGGGAGGTGTGACTACATAAACTCTTGTAACAAAGACGGCAGAGCAGATTTAGAGTGGCTAAGATTGGGGGCATGGAAGGGTAATAAAATTGTCAACGAAGAAGGGGAGCGTCTTTGTCCGCTTTGCAAAGAAAATGACTCCTATAAACATATTTTATTGCAGTGTGTCGAATTGGAACATGTACGGAGAAAATTTCTACCACCCTCGATGCTAAGTCAGAATAGGAGTTCGCTTGCATATCTTGACCTCATGGGGAATAGAGAATGGGAACAAAAGACTGGATTGTTTCTCTTGAAGGCGAGAAAGATTAGAACTTCAGCTGTTGAAGTTTGTGACGCGAACTGAGGAAGGGATAATAGTATCCACCCAACTGTACACTTTTATGTCTCTTAGGTTAGGATATATTATATAATGTGTCTTATTGTGTCATTTCCATTTTAATATGTGTTCTTTTAGATAGTAGTTGGATGTAATCATAGGTAGGGGGAACCTACAAAGGAGGACTGGTTTTGGGTAAAAAGCACGTACGGTCAGATGACCTGTGCATTGGATTTTAGAGTAAAATTATGATAATATATAATCTGTATGTATAATATTACTCAATAAATCCATCTATCTACGTCCAGTACGATAACGAATTTATATTTATACAAATTTGCAGTTTCTTCCCATCTTACCGTAATACCATAGCCTATTGAACTATTGGGTCTCTTGAATTATCCAGTGGAAAGCTCTGCCAGCGTACTTACGGCTTGATCCGAATTTTCGCTTTGAAGGAAGGCAACTTAATGGCATAGAGTCTTGAACATTAGCGCAAAGCTTCCGATCGATATGGTGTTGCTGTGACTGTACCTCCCAAGCAAACGATTTCGTATTGTGGGAACAGAAGAACATCAAGTCGCGTGCGTGGTAAATGACTGGTAAGGTTACTTTCTCGGAATTACACGATATATTCTGTATGTACTACGCTATCTAATTCTCTGCTATTCCTGCTTTGAATTCAGAAGGTGTTCGGTTCGACTAAAGCTTGGGCACTCTGAATAGGGTGTTTTATGATTTCCTATTGTTTCTGCATGCAAATTCTAGGATTATACTTTTAAAATAGACCACGATCTTCTTTTTAGTCTACTTTCCGAAGGAGCCGAGGTCTCATAAAAACTGTTTCCAGCTAGACAGAGAATAATCTTAAAACTGTCCCTGCCTCGTGTAATGGCCTCTTTCCATACTATTTTGTAATATCTGTAATTTTACCTGTCAGTACGACAAACTGACATTTCTGTGGAATAATGTGTGTCTCGCTGTGTACTAATTTCATTTTATTTTCTATTCCTCTCAGGTTACTCTTTTATTATTAGCTGTTGACTAAATACTTACTTACCAATGGCTTTTAAGGAACCCGAAGGTTCATTGCCGCCCTCACATAAGCCCGCCATCGGTCCCTATCCTGTGCAAGATTAATCCAGTTTCTATCATCATATCCCACCTCCCTCAAATCCATTTTAATATTATCTTCCCATCTACGTCTAGGCCTCCCCACAGGTCTTTTTCCCTCCGGTCTCCCAACTAATACTCTATACGCATTTTAGGATTCGACCATACGTGTTACATGCCCTGCCCATCTCAAACGTCTGGATTTAATGTTCCTAATTATGTCAGGTGAAGAATACAATGCGTGCAGTTCTGCTTTGTGTAACTTTCTCCATTCTCCTGTAACTTCATCCCGCTTAGCCCCAAATATTTTCCTAAGCACCTTATTCTCAAACACCCTTAACCTATGTTCCTCTCTCAGAGTGAGAGTCCAAGTTTCACAACCATAAAGAACAACCGGTAATATAACTATTTTATAAATTCTAACTTTCAGATTTTTTGACAGCAGACTAGATGATAAAAGCCTCTCAACCGAATAATAACACGCATTTCCCATATATTTTCTGTATTTAATTTCCTACCGAGTGTCATTTATATCTGTTACTGTTGCTCCAAGATATTTGAATTTTTCCACCCCTTCGAAGCGTAAATCTCTAATTTTTATATTTCCATTTCGTACAAAATTCTGGTCACGAGACGTAATAAATAAATGTGATATTTAATGTTTTCTATTATTTATTCTTCAATCGAAGAACGTGATCCCAAAACGCATCCTGTTCATTTTTATGATGTTTTTTTTATTCCACTGATCTACGGACTGAGCGGGTTTTAATTTAATTTAATTTAATTTAATTTAATAATTTATTTAATCTGACAGGATTAAGGCCATAAGGCCTTCTCTTCCATCCTACCAGATAGCACATATAGGCCCTAAATACAAAAAAGAAATACAAACACTGATGAAAGTGATACAAATAAAGTTAAAGCCCAATAGAGGGTCAACAGACTCAAAAGAACACTATAGAGCTCTCATCGAGCTAATGCAACGAAAAGAAAGAAACAGAGATAGCAATGATGATATTGATAACTGACAATAATAATAGTAATAATAGTAGTAATAATGATAATAATAATAATAATAATAATAATAATAATAATAATAAATACATTACATATTAATTTTCAATTTTACAACAGCATAGTTACAATATTTACTATATGTCATGGGTTAAGGTGAAGTTGCGCAACCTGACAGGTGTTCAACAAGCAATTCCACGAACTAGAATGTGATTTTTTAATTTAAATTTGAATTTTGATATTGTCCGACAGTCTCTGACATGGTCAGGGAGAGAGTTCCAGAGGCGTGGAATAGATATGCTGAAAGATGATGAGTAGAAGGATGTTCTGTGCAGAGGAATAGAGAGAAGGTACATGTTCTGGGTTCGAGGTAGTGAAAGGTAAGCAAAACGAGATGCTAGGTAAGAGGATGTGGAGGTGTGGATGATTTTAAATAGTGATAAGAGACAGTTGAAGAATCTTCTTTCTTTAAGTGGACTCCAAGACAACAATTCTAGTGACGGTGTTACATGATCGAATTTTCTAATGTTACAAACGAAACGAACGCAGATATTGTGAACACGCTGTAGTCTATGGGCAAGATCAGTATTTAGATTCGTGAATAGAGAATCGCAATAATCGAAGTGGGGCATCACTAAAGTTTGGATCAGGTTCTTTTTAAGGCTGAGAGGTAAAACATTGGTTAAGTGTTTGAGGGAATGAATTATGGAAAAAGTTCTCTTACATATGTAGGTCACTTGACTTTGAAAATTTAAATTTGAATCTAAACATACCCCTAAATTTTTTACTGTCTTACTATATGTAATTGTGATATTATTTATTTTTGTGTTTGATACAGTGGCTAGATCTATTTTGTTTAATGCTCGTTGGTGGCCCATTATTATGATTTGTGATTTGTCTGGATTTAGTCTGAGTCCAAATTTTTGCTCCCATTGAGCTACAGATGCTAGATCTTCATTAATTCCGGTCACAGAGTCATAGATTGTACAAGTTCGGGAATGAATGTAAAGTTGTAAGTATTCAAGTAACACAAACAATAACACAAAGTTTTATACAAAGATTGGCGTTGTTTTGAGTGTACAATTAACATTTTTGTTCCTCTTCATCAAAACCTGGATATTTTGATAGAAACCTTTGTAGACACACGATTTTAACACTTTCTGAAAAAATTAGCACAATAGTTTTATAATAATAGTTTTATTTTCCCTGGCAGAGTTAAGGCCATCAGGCCTTCTCTTCCACTCAACCAGGATACAGAAAAATACATACCGGTATACGAATATAAACTTAAATATAACAATAATAAACATAATTAAGTAAAAAAAAGTGATTGAATACATATACACAATCAGTATTAACTTTAAAATAACAATAATAAAAAATATAATATATAATAAAAAAGAGACTGAATACATAATCACAAACAGGAAAATGCGTTCTAATATACAAGTATTAACTTAAAAAAAATTAATACATATGAATATAATCTCACAACTAAAGGAATAGTAGAAATAGTATGATCAGCACAGCACGTGTTACATTGAGACAATGACAATTAACTAGATATTAGTGTTAATGGAAAAATAAAGTAATGACTGTGTAAAATAATAATAATAATAATAATAATAATAATAATAACAAATAAAAATTATACCTAAAAAACTAATTCTGTGCATTTAAAATATTTCTAAACAACCTAATTTTAAACAACTGAGGACTAAGACTACCCCTGATTCCCAGCGGCAGCGAATTCCATGAGCGGGCCATGGCTATTGAGAAAGAACTTGAGTACAGAGATGTCTGATGACGTGGTATTGATAGCAACAGATTGTGCTGTGAACGTGTATTACGGTTTTGATGTGAAGCTAGGAGAGTAAACCGAGAGGCATTTAAGATTTTATAACGTGAAATAAAAGAAACTTAAAATATAATGATGAAGGTCTAAAATTAACATTCAATAATTAATAGTGTACTGCTCATGGGCAGGTCTTTTACTGCAAACCTAGCATTCTCCAGTCTTTCCTATTTTCTGCCTTCCTCTCTGTTTCCTCAAATGATCCATATATCTCTTGTCGTGTATCATCTGATATCTTCTTCTGCCCCGAACTCTTCTTCAGTTTACCATTTTTTACTGTGCATCCTTCAGTATGCAATTTCTTCTCAGCTAGTGACCCAACCAATTTTTTTTGTCTTCCTCATCAGTTTCAGCTTTATTCTTTCTTCACCCACTCTTTCCAACACAGCTTCGTTTCTTATTCTCTTCGTCCATTTCACACATTCCATTCTTCTCCATATCCACATTTAAAGTGCTTCCAGTCGCTTCTCTTCACTTCGTCGTAATGTTCACGTTTCTAACCCATGTAATGCTACATCCCACACAAAACACTTCACTAGTCTCTTTAGCTTTTTTTTTTCCCAGAGGTCTGCAGAAGATTCTACTTTTTCTATTAAAAGCTTCCTTTGCCATTATTATACTCCTTTTGACTTTCCCAAAGTATTTGAAGCTGCTCACTTGCTCTACTGTCTCATTTAGAATTTGCAAGTTTATCTTCTTTATTTTTATTCCTATGACCATGGTCTTCGTCTTGTTTGCATTTATCTTCATCCCATAATGCTTACAGCTGTCATTTATGTATTATATGTCCACCACACGAGAAACTCGTATATTTTGTGATAATAATCCGGATGAAGTGAATATAACAATTTATTGGAATTTATGAGGAGTCAGATGAAGACGTTTCTTTAAAGCTCTATGAACTGTTGTTCTCGGAAGTCCTAATTGTCTGTCACATTTACGGACTTCTTTCTTTGGACTCCCAACAAATGCTCTTCGCATGACTTTTACCGTTTAATTATTTGTCGATGGCTTTCCAATAAGGTTTTTCTCCATTAAGCTTCCAGTCTTTCCCAACGACGAGTGTTTTTCTCGTGTGGAGGTTCTTCGTTAGGCACGCGACGAAATTCACATTGTATACGAGTTACAGATTCAAATTTTGCCAGCCACAAAACACATTGCACATTTCGTCGTGTATAATTGAGCCGTTCAGAGGAAAAATGGTGCAAGTCAGAATTGGATAATGAGGTTTAAAGTAAAAATTCTGTAAAATACAGCGCAAAGTAACAATTAATAGGTCATTCTTGGTATCCACTGACTACTAATAGTTCAAAATTAAGTTTATTGTTTATTGTTAGTAAAATAACATGTACAAGAATACAAGGTTAGATCTTCCCTGGAGGAGTAAAAACTCGTGCTCAGGGAGATATCTAAACACAAAGATAAACACAAACAAAGATAATTATTTGACACAAACTGGGTCAAGAAAAAAAATTACAGGAATGAATTAGATCTAAAAATAGAATTTCAATTTTAAGAATTTAAGTCATACAAATATACATATTAAATCAATGTATATTCTTTAAAAATTGAATTCCTAACGCTATTTTTGAAATTTCTGACACTAAAATTTTCCAAATTTGGGTATTCATCAATTATTTTATTGTATAACCTTGGACCAAAGTAGGTACCATGGCCCAGAGCTGTGCTTCTGAAACACTTTGGTTCCTCTAGTCGCATAAAATCGGATCTTTTAGTTCCATATTTATGATGATACAATATTTGAATTTAT
Organism: Periplaneta americana; assembly: GCF_040183065.1. NCBI lineage: Eukaryota > Metazoa > Arthropoda > Insecta > Blattodea > Blattidae > Periplaneta > Periplaneta americana. The sequence goes on from NC_091121.1 coordinate 32,461,359, forward strand.
TACGATTTTTATATATGAAGATTAATAAGGCAATATAATAAATCTGTTTAATTTTCAAAACATTAAAATCAGTAAACAAAAGCTCGGATGAGTAATCAATTGGTTTATTAAGGCATATTTTAATGATTCTTTTCTGAATAAGTATTAGTGGAGTGAGATTAGAAATACATGCATGTCCCCACCCTAAAATTCCGTACTGGATAATGGAGAATATTCATTGCTACTTTCCGCTGTATTTTACAGAAAGTTTACTTCAACCCTCATTATCCATTCTTGACTTACACCACTTCTGCTCTGAACGGCTCAATTAATTGTAAAAATTAAAATTATTGCATTTGTTCGATTGTTACCGTCTTTTGTTTTTCCTTCGGAGCCTCAAACGTACAGCAGAAAAACTCTGAGACTTTTATTTTCACCTGGCACCAATATTACATTTTTACCACTATTCATTCAAAAAATATAATTCTCTAAAACCCAACCATGACTTTTGGGACACCGTGTATTATAAAATAGAAGTTCGAGGTAATGGAATGAATCCAAATTACGTGACTTGATGAGTTGCAAGACAGCATTATTTGGAAATCGTTGTTCTGAAGTTAGTACAGTACAGCCTTTTGACATTTCAGTGTAACAGAAAACTTTTTGACACAGGACTTCAATCGATCAAATGATCCATAATGCATGAACGTCCCATCAGCGTGAGTAGGAGGACTTTAAAACAACACATCTCTCTGCTTTTGGAGTTTACCTGGGTAAAAACAACATATCAGTACCCCATATCTCACCGCTTAAAACCGGATACGAAGTATGCGTTTTATGAAGCAAAGTCAAACATAAAATATTTACACTCTGGATTTTGAGTAAAGCGCGTGTAATGTATCACTGTTTTTGTTTCGAATTGCTGCAGCAGTGGTTCGGGATACGGGGACTCACCGGCACGGCGTGGGTACTCCCTCCTATCTCACAAGGGCGGCTCGATATCATTCAAATGACGGAACTGTCATTGCAACTGAATTATAAATACTGAGTTTGTGCACAGTTTTTATGGCAGCACACCTGAATTTTATCCAGTGAATCCTTCGATTTTATGCAGAGTTTTTATAATTGTTTCAAACAGAATGTAATACTGAAGTTCTTCTCATTTTTTATATTATTTAATTTCTTAGGAATATGAGTAATTATGAGATTTCGAAGTTCAGGAACATTGACTCTGAAGTCAAGTACACACAGAATAAAACAGTGTTTACATAGCAGCTGGTAAGGTAGTCCTCTCCCATCCTATACTCATCATGTTAGTTAGATTAAGCTTTGCGATACGCTACGAGCAAGAAAAAAAATCAAACGTTCGCCTGAAGGACGAATGTAAATATTATGTTGATCAGATTAGATAGTATTGTCTTCTATCGGGTACAGAAACGTAATACATTTCTTAGGCTTATAAGCATTTATACAGAGCAATAGAATATACAAATTTACTTTCTAATAATAATATTAATAGGCTAATAATATTAATACTACTACTACCACCACCACCACTACTACTACTACTACTACTACTACTACTACTACTACTACATTTCTGCCTTCCTCTTAGTCTCCGCATATGGTCCATATACGAGGCGTGTCCATAAAGTAACTTTCCCACTCGCCCCACACCTAAAAAGCCATATGTTGCGCCAATCGACTGCGTGTACGTGATAGAGTAATGTCTTGGCATGGCGCATGCGCTAGCGGAACTTCCCGAGTGCTCTCAGTAGCTTCGTTGCATTGGTTGAAGATGGACGCTCCTATTCCAGCTCCCGCCGCGTGTGAAGTGCTATCAGTGATAAAGTTTTTGAATGCACAGGGCATAGCGCCGATTGAAATTTATCGTCAGCTGTGCCAAGTCTATGGGTATAACGTCATGAGCAAGCAGATGGTGCGTTGCTAGTGTAGACAGCTTTCAGCAGGACGCAAAAATGTGCATGATGAGGAGAGCAGTGGAAGGCCAACCATCATCACAGACGATCTTGTGGAACAACGCACCATCTGCTTGCTCATGACATTAGGCTTATAGATCTGGCACAGCTGACGATCAATTTCAGTAGGCGCTATGCCCTGTGTATTCAAAAAGTTTATCACTGATCGCACTTCACACGCGGCGGGAGCTGGAATAAGAGCGTCCATGTTCAACCAATGCAACAAAGCTACTGAGAGCACTCGGGAAGTGCCGCTATCGCATGCGCCATGCCAGGACATTACTCTATCACGTACAAGCAGTCGCTTCGCGCAACATATGGTTTGTTAGCTGTGGGACGAGTGGGAAAGTTACTTTATGGACGCGTCTCGTATCTTAATGTAGTCTATGATCTGATATCTTCTTCTTTTCCGAACTCTTCTCCCGTTCGTCATTCCTTCCAGTGCATCCTTCAGTAGACAGTTTCTTCTCAACCCTTACCCAACCAATTCCTTTTCCCCTTTATGATCAGTTTCAGCACCACTCTTTCTTTACCCACTCTTTCCAACACAGCTTCGTTTCTTATTCTGTCTGTCCGTTTCACACGCTCCATCCTTCCCCACATCCACATTTCAAATGCTTCTAGCCGCTTGTCTTCGCTTCGTCGTAATGTCCATGTTTCTGCCCCATACAATTCTATACTCCAACCAAAGCACTTCACTAGTCTCTTCCTTAGTTATTTTTTCCAGAGGTCCGCAGGAGATGCTCCTTCTTCTCTTAAAATCTTCATTTGCCATTGCTATTCTCCTTTTGTCTTCCTGGCAGCAGCTCATGCTACTGCTTATAGTACTACCCCAAGTATTTGAAGCTTTCCACTTGCTCTACTGCCTCATTTAGAATTCACAAGTTTACCTTCCTTAGTTTTCTTCCTATGACCATGATCTTCGTCTTGTGTATAGGCTATATACATATGGCTATATATATAGTGCTATTAATAATATGTAGATTTACTTCCGTCAATTCATTTTGCGAAAGCAATGAACAGACACATCCAGCCGTAATCCATTCATCGATATGACCTTGAGTTGTTCAGGCTACTGAAGATGAGGCAGCAAGCCTGGAAATATGTACAAATACATGAGAAAAACTGTGCAGTATAGAAAGGTTTGAAGATGTAATACTCGTAATGCCTTAATTCATTTTATGTGTTCAGAAACTGAGAACATGGGCTATATAAATGTGAACACTGTAATAGTACCTGGAAGACCGACGACTGGTGGATAAAGGGGTAGACTGATGGCATAGAAATGTCATTAATTCATTTATTTTATTCCATAGATCTTACATGAGCAATGAAGCTTTAAGATGTGGGGACAAGTCAAAATTTTACAATATTACAATTAAAATTCTTACAAATTTTTACAGTTCTATAATTTAGTAATTTTCTACAATTTTTACAATTTTGTGCAATTTTTTACAATATTTTGGCGAGATGTAGTGAGATGAGGTGAGGTCCGAGGATTCGCCAAAAAGATTACGCGGCATTTGCCTTTTGGTTGGAGGAAACCTGGGAAAAACGCAACCAGGTAATCAAATCAAAGGGGTTGATGCCGAGGACTCGCCATAGACCATCCGGATTCAGTCCCACGGCTGGGGAAAACCTCGGAAGAAACCATTCAATGAGATCAAAGGGGGATCCAACACAAGCCCGAACGCAGCTCCGGATCAGCAGCCCAGCGAGTCTGCCGACTGAGCTACATCGATGGCTGTACTAAAAATATACAATACATAGCCAGTCAGGTTATGGAATTTACAAACATAAACGATCATTCATCAGTTGAGCTATATGTATAATAAAAACAAGTAAGTTATTTAAATTTAAGGCATAAAGAATTCAATCAATTGTGATATACAGAAATTGATAAAAACATATCATGCAAACTATTTCAAATTACAAACACAAACAATTTATCAATAGAGCTATACAGATTACTATTCAATTTAAAGCATATACAATTCATCGGCCAAAACTATACAAACATATACAATACAAAGTAAGCAGATTAATTCAACTTACAAGCATACTTTCATTAAGCTATACAAATTTGTGCAATTAAAATCAAGTAGATTAATTCAATTTATAATCATAAACAATTCATGTTGAGCTATACAGACTACTATATAATTTACAGCATATACAATTCATCAATTGAGCTACACAGACTACCATTCAATTTACAGCATATGCAATTCATCAATTGAGCTATACAGATTACCATTCAATTTACAGCATATACAATTCATCAATTGAGCTATACAGACTACCATTCAATTTACAGTATATACAATTCATCAATTGAGCTATACAGATTACCATTCAATTTACAGTATATACAATTCATCAATTGAGCTATACAGACTACTATACAATTTACAGTATATACAATTCATCAATTGAGCTATACAGACTACCATTCAATTTACAGCATATACAATTCATCAATTGAGCTATACAGACTACCATTCAATTTACAGTGTATACAATTCATCAATTGAGCTATACAGACTACCATTCAAATTTACAGTGTATACAATTCATCAATTGAGCTATACAGACTACCATTCAACTTACAGTATATACAATTCATCAATTGAGCTATACAGACTACTATACAATTTACAGTATATACAATTCATCAATTGAGCTATACAGACTACCATTCAATTTACAGCATATACAATTCATCAATTGAGCTATACAGACTACCATTCAATTTACAGTGTATACAATTCATCAATTGAGCTATACAGACTACCATTCAACTTACAGTATATACAATTCATCAATTGAGATATACAGACTACTATACAATTTACAGTATATACAATTCATCAATTGAGCTATACAGACTACCATTCAATTTACAGTATATACAATTCATCAATTGAGCTATACAGACTACTATACAATTCACAGTATATACAATTCATCAATTGAGCTATACAGACTACTATACAATTTACAGTATATACAATTCATCAATTGAGCTATACAGACTACCATTCAATTTACAGTATATACAATTCATCAATTGAGCTATAGAGACTACTATACAATTTACAGTATATACAATTCATCAATTGAGCTATACAGTCTACCATTCAATTTACAGCATATACAATTCATCAGTAGAGCTATACAGACTTGTATTCATTTTAAAAGCATATACAATTCATCAGCCAAACTATACAAGCATATACAATCGAATTATATTATGTTATGTTATTTTCTGAGATTTTATTACTAAGTAAAAAACATCAAGATTAATAAAGTAAAACGAATCAGACAAGCATTAATTATCAACTTCGAGACAAACATAAATGATCAGTTTTTTGTTTGCATAATAGTAAGATTTGTGGGGGAAAAAAAATCTGAACATTAAACACGAAACATATTATACGTATCAATGATAAATTATACATTTTAGAATAAAAACCTGGAAGGACTTAATCTAAGCAAGACTACTCATTAGCGAACAATCGAATACAAGCTTTCTTTTCCGGAACAAAATGAAGTTTATATATCACATTTGCATAAGTGCATAAGTTGCAGGATGTTAAACTCAATATGTTTTTATTGAAATGTTTATTCTAATATTGTACCGAATATTTAGGCATCCTTTAAATGTACAGACATTGAAAGATAATCTTTGATAGTAACAATTGCACATACCACTTTGCTGAAAACGCCTTAGTTTTCAACAAATTTATATTTCGTATTGTGAAATTGCTTTCGGAATATACAGTACTTTGGCAACTCTCTCTCTCTCTCTCTCTCTCTCTCTCTCTCTCTCTCACATACACACAGTGCGACATTTTAAGTCCTCTCAGATATTTCAGTGCCTGTACCGTGTGTTTTACAACTTCCAAATGGAGCTTAATGTCCCTTGCATAAAATACGCTATCTATTAAAAACAGCACTTCAGTACATAGCCTGCAGAACAAATTGTAAATATCTTCAGTACGTATCTCATTATACGGACTACAAAGCGAAAGTATACTGTTGCCATAAAACATCATATTTCGCCACTTTTTATGGAAAACTCGTTTTAATTATCCTGTAACCGAAAAAAATGGTTCCTTCCTAATTATACAGGGTGTAACAACTTTAATGTTTAGAATTTTAGGAACATGTTCCCTGACACATTCTACGTTGATTAAACCTAACATACCTATATCCGAAATTGAGAGGTTACAGAGATAACAGAGGTGGAAAAAATAGAACTTCTTGCAGCTCCAAGCATTATACCGTTTATACAAGGCCTATTTTATGGCATTACTAAGTAGAGATACATAAGAAACATTTGAAAAGCAGTGAATGAAGGAAATTTTACTTTAAGAGAAATTAAATTAAAATTGTTTAGGTTGCTAAGGAAACGAAACAGACAACAGTTTAAAATAACAATTTTGAGAAAAATAAACCTTATTGTGACTATTCTTTTTATTGACTTTTGACCATTAAAACATGCCTTTTGTGTACACACATCAGGAATACGCCGACATAGTTTATGTGTATGGACTGTGTGATGACAATGCAAAAGCAGCTGTTTTGGCATATCAAGCACGGTTCCCAAATCGTAGGATTCCTAGTACACAGGTATTTTCACGTGCCTATTGGCAAATTTCAAGAAGTACAGTGTTTGGAATCTTAAGGACATTTTTTTTTCAACTTTGCACTGCTTCTTTCATACTCACAAGTAGTTGATATTAAAATGTAATATGGTACTAATAAAAATAATGACATAGACATGTCACTTTCGGAAATTGGTGTTACTTCTTTCAGTATTCAGCGATAAAATTAAACTAAAAAATTTAACTTTGGGGTACAAATACTCCAAACCTATAGAACTTTGGATATAGGTATGTTAGGTTTAATCGACGTAGAACGTGTCAGGGAACATGTTCCAGAAATTCTAAACATTAAAGTTGTTATACCCTGTATATCATACCATTACCCCACTAACACCATAACATTATGCCTTATTCCGTAAATGATCTCCAGGTCTCATAATGCCAATTTATGGCGGATGTGAAAAGGCTGAAAGATATTGTGCTGCAAACTTCTTTTCTGATACTTTTCTGCGATTTTTATTTTTACCAATTTCAAAACGGTACCTGATATGTTACTTTCATTTTTTTTTTTTTTTTTCAGTTTTACAAAACTATTCTGTACTTCGTTCTATAATGTCCGACAGGAGATGTAAACGTTGCCAACAAAAGAGCAGAGAAGTATAATTTCTATTCAACCGATGGCAGAGATCTCATTCCAAGCTTGTCTTGAAGCTGGGCGATCTGAAGCGTTTTACTCCGGCACAATTTCAAGACAAGCTTGTATAGTCAATAATTTCCTCAAAGAAGGTTACCTAATCGGCGAATTTTTATAGCAGTTTCTCAACGATTATTATACACTAGAAGTCTCTTAACCCGTTTAGACAATCACACAACCAGAAATTTGTTTTAAAATGTTACTGTTTTAGGGAAGTGAGAGAGATTGAAATGTTGCATTAGAAAAAAGTTTCTTGCGATTTTGTGCAGTAAACCATTATTGTTTATTTTTTAGACGTACAATAAAATTGGACCAATATTGCCAATATTATTAAATAAAATGGAAATGTACCATAAAGTTCTATTAATGAGATTGAAAGTTCGTATTTGCTGTTCGTTTTATGTAAACAACGGTCCGCCCCTGCATTAGAACAGAGCATCTGTTTTGTACCGGTATGTCTGTCCCCGCTTGAGCTGTAGTGTGTACTTTTAAACTTCCTCCTCCCCAGCCAGCAACGTTGCCAAACGTCTAATATTGTAAATTTAATAATTAGTTTAAATATTGGAATTAGAAAAAAATTGTGAGGACATATTTTTCTTCCTTATGACATGAACAATCATCAGTTAAAGTAATGGCACTTATGCCCCTTACACGCTGTAGATGGTGTATATTGAACACGTCAATTTTTGTTTTCAGAGGATCTGTAGTTTGAGGAAGAAAATGTTGAAATATAGTTAAATTATACTAGTGAAAAGTGTGCCTCCTACAATAAATGTGAAGACATTTCAATCTTGGCTTTGTCCATACAAACTCGATTGAGCCAACAGTAGGATTCCAACCTGGGAACACACTTTCCATAAACCTGTGCTCTTCCAACTAAACTAAAGTCGACATGAGTTTTACTTGCATTATGTAGCTTATAGACCATTGATTTTAGCTAATCTTATGACTTTGATCAAATAATCTGGTTGGCTGCAAATATGACTCTGCCTGAAAATGTATAGAAATGTAGAATACTATGTGATACTTAATTAGATGTGAGAACTTCTTGAAGTAATGAAAGCACTTCGCTAATGTAAACATTTCATTTCATTTCACTTTACCGGGATCTGAAAACCGACTTGATGTTACTGTAGGCAAGTATCCGGTGTTGCGTCTACGCACACCAATTGGTACCTAGTCAAGTTCGCCGTATTCAAAACCAAAGCGGTGGATAATGTAGGATTCAAGAGTCGGAATTCGATAACATATTGTAAATTTATTCCAACTCAACAATGTAACTTTTATTTAAAGCAACAATAATGATCACTTTCTACAATTTAATTCTGCTCCCGTCAACAATGGGATTTCCACTCCACACAGTAACACAGTATTCGTTATTGCATTCCACAGACGACAATGACAATTTACTTGATTATTGAGAACAACAATGAACTGTTAATCTTAACTAATGTTCACAAAGCACTATTTACAAACCAGAACTGTCAGTTCTCAGTTCACAGTTCGTTTGCCTTGGCTAGTTCTTCTAGCTCAGTCACTCGAGTTCACAGTATCTCGAACCGCGGACCTTCAGAGACAGTACACTGAACTTCGAACTCAGGTCCCCCAACTGCGGTCCACTGCACTCAAACTCAGGACTTCCGGCTCCACAGTTACGGACACAACTCAAGTCGAACTTCGGTCCCAAAGCTGGCTTTACTGCTACCCAAGACTGGCTGGCTTGCTGTCCACTGACTTTAACAACACTACTACTACTACTAACTTGCGTGTCTTCTTATATAACCAAACCATAGTTACGAGAAAGTTCGCTGTCAGTCGACAGATGCATAGAAGATTTCCACGGACGTCAGGATGGCATTCTCGAATAATCTGGATATCTCCCCTCTCTGCCGCGGTCGCTCTCTCTCCTCTCCTCTCTCCGCCATAGCACATGCCACAGGAAGCAGATGCGCGCGCACTTGCGCCGGACTACGGCCGACCTTGTAATCTTTCTGCCGGTCGTGAGATCGTATCCCAGCTCTGTCACAATATTATGGATAGTTTCATTTGCGGTAGCTTCCCCATAAAAGAGAACGACTCTGTATTGACAGTCAGTATCGTATCAATCAGACTACAACATAAGACAAGGACAAGGACTTTTTTGGACATTTAAATTTGTCTATTGTTATAATCAGGAGCTATTATGAACTTGATTTCCTCATATTTTGTTAACAGCACTAGCCTAAGTATTAATTAGGCAGAAATAATTGTAGGTTACATTTTGGATAGCAGAATATCACAGAATACTTACTTACTGGCTTTTAAGGAACCTGGAGGTTCATTGCCGCCCTCACATAAGCCCTCCATGGGTCCCTATCCTGAGCAAGATTAATCCAGTCTCTACCATCACATCCCACCTCCCTCACATCTATTTTAATATATCTTCCCATCTACGTTTCGGCCTCCCCAAAGATATTACAGAATAGAAAATTTAACACAGTCTAGTATATACAGACACGAAGCTCAATACTTACTAAATATGCAAACATAGACAGTAGAAATACGCATCCATAGATAGTTGCTAACCACCAGGATCGCTACTATCGCCTCATCACAGAACCTTTCCCCAGCAGACGATAAAATGTATTGTACTTTCGATATCGTATTATTATGAAAATGTGAACACCTTCCTTCCACTATTGAAATATGAAATACATAAGGTTTATATATTATTTTCATAAAGTATATATTATATTTTATAAACTCACCTTCCTGGATCTTTCGGAAGAAGGATAACTCTGACCTCTTTTTCTTACAATATTTATAGAACCACAAACGTCTCCTTATCCCATATTATTATTCAAATTATTTTATTTTAGCCATTTACAGTTATTACAACCGATAACGAACATTTCACAGTTTACACAACTCTTCACAAAAATGCGAAATACGGCACAGTCAATGCCTTTTCGATCTAGACCAGGCCGAAATTGGGTTTTCTATTTCAGTGTATGGAGCTCAGTGAGTTATTATATTATAACTTTATTGCGTATGATAGCTAAGTTTTATTTAGTGTAATGTGTCTATAAGTTCCGTTTACTTCTTGTTGCGTAATATGTTGCAGAAATAATTACGAAATTGTGTTATTTAATGTGAAGAGAATTTTACGTGTTAACATAATCTGTTCGCATCAACATAGTTTAGAATGGAAGCTATTTTGAGGTTCAATAAAAACGAATTCATATTGTGATTTTAATTTAGCACATCTACCTTCCGTAATTGTAGCCAGAAAATTTACCATACCACTCCTATGAAATTAGTGTACGTACGATTGTGTTACTTCCTCTCTTAGGTAGTAGATAAATACAATAATTCAGTACTCAATTGTAGTATTAAAATACAGACAAATAGAATGTAACATTATGTTTAATTATAATGTATAATTGCGAATATAGGAATATAAGTTAAATATAGTAGACATAACCTGTAATTTCCATATGACATAACATACTTATGTAGTGGCAGGGCATTGGAGACCACTAAAATTAGACAGAAATGGGCAACTGGTACAGTAAACATAACCCATAATTTCAACACATCTAAATATTCGTGCGGTGCAACTGAAAATTATTGAATCGTGCATAAATGAATGTACAAGAATTTCGCAATATTTAATCGAAATAAAGGCAGGTATTACACATACGAACAATGTAATTTTCACACCAAAAATAATATTACACCTTAACTCACACGGAATTATGTCTGAAGTGTCTCGTAATCATTGTTTTAAATTTTATTAATGCAATTACGCTACATTTTAGAGAAATATATGTTACTCTTTATGCATTCCAATTAATTTATATGGTTGAAACGCCGCCCTTCGTGATCGGGTTAAGCGAGTCACATGGTCTGCCTTACGGCCTGTATTAGATCACGATGGCAGTGACACAGTCTATTGTTCCTAGTACTCACAGCGCTCCAAGCGGCTAACAACTATCGCGAGAAATGAAAAAAATCACCCCAAGCTTCGTGACTGTATATAGTAGACTGTGATACTACATCGAGAGATATCCCCTTTCCAAGAGGAAGAACTGATATACAGATATTGATATAATTTCTCATGGAACAGATCTATGTGTTTACTTAATCTGAAGCTATGTTTGACTCTTCCATCTCCAATAAGAAGGAGACTGGAGCTTGCGTATTTAATTAAAAACTTTTAGACATTAATTTCTATTTACCTCTTTTGTGTACCGCAGCCTGGTATGCACGCATTTTATTCTTACCCCAGGATATTATTTTAACAAGATTTTTACGATTCTTTTATGAGTACGCTTTACAGAAGATAGCTAAAATTGTTTTATTGAATTTTAAACAATAAGTCCTGGTGTAGGAGAGAAGGTAGTGCGACGGTTTACGAGAGAATAAACATCAGAGGATGGCACAAAACAAACAAGAAGCTACAACGCTTTGTGTTGGAGCACAAGACCTCTGTTTACTTAAACTTTTTATCGAAACTTTCGCCTTCTGGGTGTTGAAAACGCTCCCTAGTTGTATACCCGTGATAAAATTCTCGAATTGATATATAGGCTACTGGGGACTGCATTTTTTCTTACTTCTAAATGTAATATTGTTCATTGATTATGTTATTACTTATTATTTACACATTCCTGCAAATAACATTTTAATTACTACGGTACATAACATTTAATAAACAATGGTCAACCGTTTAATCGTGTTTATACGCGAACATCATAATAGTACATTATGCAACGAGCCTATAATGGTAGTAATTAAGACGCGAGCATGTTTATGAAACGAGCGCAAGCGAGTATCATAATTTTCATACGGGCGTCTTAATTACCATTATAGGCAAGTTACATACGACTTTTTATGCTCGACCATATTTCTAACTTGAAATTATTCATAAGTATTCATGTTATTCTTATCTGACTGGGGAGCGGAACTGACCTTGTGCAATATCTCGTAAATTGTGAGATGTGCGCAGACTCGAAAGTATTGATTTTTTTCCGAGGAACAAATGTCATTGACCTTGATATAATCTAGAGAGTAAAATAAAGTTTAATCTTGATATAACCTTGAAATTGATTTAGACATTGAAAAACGAGATGAATTTATTTGAATATTATTTGCAATTAACGCTAATTATTATGGTAACAGAACATAATCTTCTGCGACAGAATTGGATTTCCAGTCTCCGTGACGTTTCGCTAGTTGTCTTTCGATTGCATATCCGAGAATAATCGATACTTGCCCTTTCATATTGCTACAGTGGTGTTTTCTGATTGGTGGAACACCTGAACTTTAATGAATAGGTGTGTTTTAATGAGGTGCATTAAAGGGCTGCTACCAGGTGTACAATTACTACATTTCGACATGGTCGAGCATAAAAATCATTTCGTGAAAGTTATATTTCTCGGAATCACCAGTTCAATGAATTCTAGAGAGTCTTCCTGAATAGTTTTATAGTTGTCACAGTTTTTAGACACCAAGTTCGCGAGTTCGTAGTCTACCAATGACGATGGATTTTGAATGCGATAAAATCCATAATATACATTTGTCCGGGAAAGAAACAAAGCTATAGGTCTCGTGTCGTGAGCTTATAGCACGTCATGGAACCATGTTTCTGATAGACGTTTCCGTGCAAATTTTGTTTGCCATTTCTTGCTCTTGTCGAATTTCGACTCTGAATAACTTCTTTTGTTAAAAGAGTAAATAAACAAAATTCCCTACTATCACTATTACTACTGTTACAACTACAACTAATAATACTACTATTACAACTACTGCTACAAGTACTGTTAGAAATAACCTACTACTAAAACTAATTCTAAACCTCCTATTACTACAAAAACTAGTAATACTTGAACCAATACTATTACTCAATGAAAGAGAAAAATTCTCTCCGGCGCCGGGATTTGAACCCGGGTTTTCAGCTCTACGTGCTGACGCTTTTTCCACTAAGCCACACCGGATTCCACCCCGGCGTCGGAAGAATCGTCTCAGTTTTAAGTTCCAACTCTTGGTTTCCCTCTGGTGGCCGCCCTCTGCACTACGTCATAGATATCTATGAACCTAGGACCGAAGTCCACACATGTGCTGAGGTGCACTCATAATGAGTGACTAGTTTGGCCGGGATCCGACGGAATAAACGCCGTCTTAAATCACGAAGTGATTTACGCATATCATATATATTATTATAATGTACCGAAGTACATATGATATTTCCATGCAGATATTCTGCGTCATCATACGATGAAAGAGTAATGGAACGGAGAAAAATTCTCTCCGGCGCCGGGATTTGAACCCGGGTTTTCAGCTCTACGTGCTGACGCTTTTTCCACTAAGCCACACCGGATTCCACCCCGGCGTCGGAAGAATCGTCTCAGTTTTAAGTTCCAACTCTTGGTTTCCCTCTGGTGGCCGCCCTCTGCACTACATCGTAGATATCTATGAACCTAGGACCGAAGTCCACACATGTGCTGAGGTGCACTCATAATGAGTGACTAGTTTGGCCGGGATCCGACGGAATAAACGCCGTCTTAAATCACGAAGTGATTTACGCATATCATATATATTATTATAATGTACCGAAGTACATATGATATTTCCATGCAGATATTCTGCGTCATCATACGATGAAAGAGTAATGGAACGGAGAAAAATTCTCTCCGGCGCCGGGATTTGAACCCGGGTTTTCAGCTCTACGTGCTGACGCTTTTTCCACTAAGCCACACCGGATTCCACCCCGGCGTCGGAAGAATCGTCTCAGTTTTAAGTTCCATTTCTCCGTTCCATTACTCTTTCATCGTATGATGACGCAGAATACCTGCATGGAAATATCATATGTACTTCGATGCATTATAATAATATATATGATATGCGTAAATCACTTCGTGATTTAAGACGGCGCTTATTCCGTCGGATCCCGGCCAAACTAGACACTCATTACGAGTGCACCTCAGCACATGTATGGACTTCGGTCCTAGGTTCATAGATATCTATGACGTAGTGCAGAGGGCGGCCACCAGAGGGAACCCAAGAGTTGTAACTTAAAACTGAGACGATTCTTCCGACGCCGGGGTGGAATCCGGTGAGGCTTAGTGGAAAAAGCGTCAGCACGTAGAGCTGAAAACCCGGGTTCAAATCCCGGCGCCGGAGAGAATTTTTCTCCGTTCCATTACTCTTTCATCGTATGATGACGCAGAATATCTGCATGGAAATATCATATGTACTTCGGTACATTATAATAATATATACAATACTATTACTGCTTAAACTATTATCAATAACTACTAGCTACTACTAATAATACTATAACTGCTACTAGTTCACTCCTCCTAAATACCAGACATCATCATGTTCGATCCTTAATTGCAACTGCTTTGAAAAAAAAATCTTGGACAGTAGAAGAGGAAGTCATTTGCCTTGCTACTAATGGCTCCTCTAGACGTATTGACATCATAGCGTATTCCCAGACTACCAAGAAAGAATATATAATTGATCCTACCATAAGGATTGAAACGGGGAGTATCCAGCCGGAGGATGTAAATCTAGAAAACATCAACATTTATCTGCCAACAGTTGATTACTTCAAAGCAAAATACCAACTTGAAAACATTCAGGTGATTGGTCTTCTTATTGGAGCTCGTGGTGTGATTTCCAAGTTCTTTGAAAACTCCAGGAAGATTTTTGAACTACCACAGACACTTACTACTGACATCATAACTTCAGTTTTGAAACGCTCTTGCCAAATTCTGAGTCATCATATTCACTCTGTTTAATTTCTTTTTCTTCACTTTATAATTCATATATGTTTATTTTAATTTTCTGTCAACAAATTTATGTAAACATTTAATATTGTAAAATTCATGTAGGAGAGTATACTGAGTCCTTCTGGGCTACCTCCAATGGGAGGCAGTTAACAATTTAAAATTTTTAATATTACAATTACTACTACCAAAACTAATACTATTAATATTACCTATTAGTGAGGTTGTGGCTGATATGTACATCTATTATCAGGCAGTACATCTCATTTGACGATATGTGTCCGAGGAAGAACAATTGTTTGTATACATCTGAACTGCGATTAGTGTAACATGTAGCTAGTCGGCAATGTATACGATGGAATGGGGAAAGGAACTGGCCACCCTACCCTATAATATCCTGGCTAGTTGTCTCTCGAATGATACCTTATTAGTGTCAGTTATGAGGTTCAAACCTGTCTTCGAACAGTTGACTACACAAACAACTACTAATATTACTAGAACTTCTACTACTACAACACGTACTACCACTATTACAACCACCAACACTTAATACTATCACCACCTACTACTGCTATTATAACAATTAATAATACTATTGCTACTAAAACTACTACCACAGCTCACTACTATAACCAAAGCCACCGTTTCTGGCGCGTGAAATAAGTAATGGGAACGTCGAGAGCGAATATCTTACCTTTGCCACAGTCTGAGGACGAGAAAGCTGACAACTGTGATTGGAAGATTGCGGACGTCATATCTGTTTAGGATGTGGTACCACTCTCAGCCGAAGTGGCGAAAATGAACATCACGGCTCAAGCATGTGTTTACTAGTAGGCCTGTACCTTCAGAATGTCGGGAGTTGATTATACTCCACGAACACGAAGCGAAGACCTGTTTGTTTATATCCTTATCTGTTGCATCACTTGTGTTCGGAGTACTATATACCCCAATTGTCTTTAACTTCAGTCTTTAGGTAGCTGGAATACGAAGCCTAATCATAATGAAGTATTTTTTCGTTGTGCATGGTGCTGAAAGAATTGTGTTTACAACATTAAATAAATACGAGTTACTTGTGTATCTTGTTTATGCTTCATTGACACCATGGGACGCGAGACAGTTTACTCCATTTCACACACGCACTCCACTCCGCTCGCCAGTGAGACAGGGATATCCAGCTCCGTTGCCCTATCGTCTGACCACAGAAGGATTCCAGTTTCGATTTCGAGGCCTTGCAGTTAAAATAGGCAGCTAATATTTTGCATGTGGTCTTCTTGTAGTACATCGATTATGTCACTAAAGTTTCCAGGCAAGTTTCGGCATGCAGATTGTGATACTTCCCTTGTAAGATTTGCTGCGTACCCAGGTTTCGAGCAGGCAAATCCACCCTCTTCCCTAGGCCAGCCTCCTCCGTGCGTCGCCAGCCGGCGTTCGAGGAATGCTATGGAATGATGACGAAATGGAGAAATATTGACCAAATAATCTGGATGCCTGAAGGTGCGTACACACTTAGCGAACGAACAACGAACGAACGACAAACGAATGCATTCGCTGATTGAAATCGGTATGTGTGTACGTTGCAGCAAAGGCAAACCGATCGTTTGGTTTGCCTTCGAAAGTGATCCGTCGCTTGTCGGTACATCAACGGGAGTTGGTATTCGTTGTGGACGGGATTTGCCACTAGTTTGTAGTGCGTAGCAGAACGCAGCGCTTAGTTCAAAATTTCACAACAGGATGTCGAAACTGGAGTGGATGGAAGACGCTGTTATAAATCTTATTAATGCATATAGGGAGCGGGAAACTTTATGGAATCCCAAGCATCCTACTTACCACAATAAAGTAAGAAAACATTATGTGTGGGAAGCTATTGGAAAGATGTTCAGCTACAAGATAGGCGAGTCAAACACATGCAAAATTTGAATTTTTTTTTTTTTTTTTTTTTTTATTTTCAGTGGATACATGTTTGTTGTTTATTGTAAAGAGCAGAAGTCAAAATTAAATTGAGTCCCTACTGACATCATTCACTGTTTTTCTTGGAAATTTTGGGCCCTATTTTCCACAGTAATATTTCGAAGTCTGTTTCTGAAATGCGACAGAAGTTGTGAAACTGTCCCGATTCCATTTGACGTAAATCATAAAGCAAGTCGGTGCCTCTATATTGATTGCGACTTTCGTAGAGTGGCGTCTGCCACCATCGCCTTTTGGTTTTTAACGTTCTTTTTGTCAAACTGCCTATAATAACAACGGCTGCACTTGCTATAATTATATTTTCGTCTGCCTTTCTTGCGGATAATCAGCGAACGTGAATATTTTCTGATCATTTGCTGATGATTTGTACGTTGCTCCAAACAGCGAACGAACAACGAAGTTTCGCTTCTTCATTCGTTCGGTTCCTTCGCTAAGTGTGTACGCATCTTAATATGGAGAAAAAACTCGAGAATCCAGAGAAAACCCCACCTGCCACCTTGCGCGCCACAAGTGTCACTATGGATTTTTCCATGAGAAATCTCAGGCCCTGGGCGAAACTCGAACCCAGACCTCCTGTAACAGGCTGGAGATCTGACCACTCGGCCACCGCAGGGGACTTCATTTTTGGGAGTGTGAAGTGACTTCTGTGCCACCCTGTTTCATTTAATGTTGTTGGTTTAACAGTCCTAACCTTATAAAAATGGACCTGCTAAGTGAAATTGTATTTCAAATTATGTACGAGTAGTTTGTGTAAACTTCTTGCTTTACTGTATATAAATAGGATCTGCCAATACTGTTATGTCGTTGTTGTGATAATTAATTGAAACAGTGGGCAGTAGTAATTTAATTGATAATAAAACCTGAAGGCTCACTATTGTTGTTTGTTTCAACTCAGGTAGAGCCTGCGGTTTATTACGATCTAACTTGACTTCCATAACAGTTTCGGGACCCGTCTCTCTCTCTCTCTCTCTCTCTCTCTCTCTCTCTCTCTCAGTCTGTACCCGGCTGTCGACCACTAGCGATTCGTAAATATGCATGAAAGAGATAGGGGAGGGGGTTGAAAAGGGAAGTTGTGCCCCACACTTCCAAATATTTCATGAAGTAGATCCATCCACCACAGCTACAGGCATTCTCAGAACTCTAAAGTTACAGCCTCGCCTGTACAAAACCTTTGTGCTCTATTTTTTTTTATATAACTGCAGTATATATCGACAGAACGTGATTCTGAGTTGGGGAAGGGGACAAAATTGAGGTTTCGTATTGATTTTTAGGCGAATATGACATGTTGTATCGTACTGTGTGCTTGGATTACGTATATTTCATAATCACTTTTTTTTTCTTCTGCGGTTTGGAATTTGTGTGCTGTACTATCATTTCATTCCCAGTTAATGGACAGAGATGAAGTTCACATACGGAATAAATAATTCCACTCTTGACCTACTAAGTTCCAAGAGTTTTAGAAAATACTTACGGGTGAAAGTAATATTTAAGCGATGGAAGAAGAATTCTAGGACGCTCAGCTGAAGTTTTAAAAAACAATTCTGAAATAATTTTAAATTATATATTGATTAATACGAGTATTCCTATAAAATAAGTTTAACAAATGTTAAAAACTTGAAAGTAAATACGATATTATTATGTGCGCATACACCTCGGCGAATAGTAGAAGATAAATAAGTTAAAATGTACAAAATATATATAGGCTACTTCTGTTTGTTGCTCTGGAATGTAATTTTTTATGTCATAGTAAACTTAATAACTTTCCATTGTTTGCAATCACATAGTTCTTTAATATTCACGCTCACTGTCGACATGGTAATTATATTGAATTGCAAGAGCAAATTAAATGAGACTATAATACATTAGGAAGCGCTTTTTAAAAATTATAATAACGTACCAATTCTGTTTATTATGTTGTCATTGTTCTGTTATTCATGGTAAAAATATTTCGCCATTTTATGATGTCAGTATTTATTCTATGATACAGCATTCTCGCTTCTCATAATACGATTTTAAGTTTTTAATACAAAGATAACGCCTTTTATATAATTTTGAGACAAAGACACCACAGACATTTGGGAACGATATACATCCGTCATATATACCTTATTATAATTCCTATATTTTCTTATGGAAAAGTCAAAAGCAGGCTCTTCTTTAAATACCTCTGTGAATGTAAATTCAGGCGATTGTTTTATGGACAAACTGTTTAATATAGACGAATATAAAATTAGAAGTAATATTTTTAATACCCTCAGTTCCGTGACTTATCCCCTTCTGAATTACATTTTTTGATACCTTTAACGGAAAAATGTACAAATATAATTCGAATACCATCGAAGCACTGCAAAATAGCATCCTGGAGCACATCACCTCTATTTCTCAAAGGAAACTACAGATAGATATCCCAGTAATTGATGTCTGCGAGCGGCTCAGCCGAAAGCCGGGTTGCCGCATTGCGGTTTTTTGACAGTCTTTTTTAACAAATTACTAAGCGCACATGTTGCCATGGAGAATGCTCAAAACACAAACTGCCCTGCTCTGCAATTTACAATGTATTGTTTCCATTCTGTATTATGTTGTCTCCCGTTCTGTATCCTGTTGTCTGTCCTATATTCTGTCGACTCCCGTTATGTATCTTGTTGTCTGTCCTATATTCTGTCGACTCCCGTTATGTATCTTGTTGTCTGTCCTATATTTGTCGCCTCTCGTTCTGTATCCTGTTGTCTGTCCTATATTCTGTCGACTCCCGTTATGTATCTTGTTGTCTCTCTTTCTGAATTCTGTTTTCTTCCACTAAGTATTGTGTTGTCCCCATTCTGTATCCCGTTGTCTTCCGCTCTGTATTCTGTTATCTCCCGTTGTCTGTTCTGTTGTCTCCCGTACTGTATCTCGTCTTGCCTTCTGTATTCCGTTGTCTCCCGTTCAGTATTCTGTTGTCTCCCTTTCTGTATACTGTTGTCCCCATTCTGTATCCCGTTGTCTCCCGTTCAGTATTCTGTCGTCTCCCTTTCTGTATACTGCTGTCCCCATTCTGTATCCCGTCCCCATTCTGTATCCCGTTGTCTCCCGTTCTGCATTCTGTTGTCTTCCGTTCTGTATTGTTATCTCCCGTTCAGTACTCCGTTGTCTCCCTTTCTCTATTCCGTTGTCTCTCGTTCTTTATCTTGCTGTCTTTACTTCTGTATTCTGTTATCTTCCTTTCTGTATTTTGTTGTTTCCCATTCTTTTTCTTGTTGTCTCTCCTTCTGTATCTTTTCTCCCGTTCTATATCCTGTCTTCCCTAATGTATTCCGTTGTCTCCCGTTCTTTATCTTGCTGTCTCTACTTCTGTATTCTGTTATCTTCCTCTCTATATTTTGTTGTCTCCCGTTATTTTTCGTGCTGCCTCTCCTTCTGTATTGTGTTGTCTCCCATTCATTATCTTGGTGTCTCTCCTTCTGTATTCTGTTGTCTTACTTTCTGAAGTTTGTTTTTTTCCCGTTCTTTTTCTTGTTGTCTTCCCTTCTCTATCTTTTCTCAAGTTCTATATCCTGT
This sequence comes from Periplaneta americana, assembly GCF_040183065.1. Taxonomy (NCBI): domain Eukaryota; kingdom Metazoa; phylum Arthropoda; class Insecta; order Blattodea; family Blattidae; genus Periplaneta; species Periplaneta americana. Next base: position 32,481,895 of record NC_091121.1, read on the forward strand.
CTTCCCTTCTGTATTCCGTTGTCTCCCGTTCTTTATCTTGCTGTCTCTACTTCCGTATTCTGTTATCTTCCTTTCTGTATTTTGTTGTCTCCCGTTATTTTTCGTGCTGTCTCTCCTTCTGTATTGTGTTGTCTCCCATTCATTATCTTGGTGTCTCTCCTTCTGTATTCTGTTGTCTTACTTTCTGAATTTTGTTTTTTCCCGTTCCTTTTCTTGTTGTCTCCCCTTCTGTACCTTGTCTCCCGTTCTATATTTTGTCTTCCCTTCTGTATTCCGTTGTCTCCCGTTCTTTATCTTGCTCTCTACTTCTGTATTCTGTTATCTTCCTTTCTGTAATTTGTTGTCTTCCGTTCTTTTTCGTGCTGTTTCTCTTTCTGTATTGTGTTGTCTCTAATTTATTATCTTGGTGTCTGTCCTTGTGTATTCTGTTGTTTTCCTTTCTGAATTTTGTTTTTCCTCGTTCTTTTTCTTGTTGTCTCCCCTTCTATTCCTTGTCTCCCGTTCTATATTTTGTCTTCCCTTCTGTATTCCGTTGTCTCCCGTTCTTTATCTTGCTCTCTACTTCTGTATTCTGTTGTCTTCCTTTCTGAATTTTGTTGTCTCCCGTTCTGTATTATGTTGTCCTCATTCTTTATTTGTTTTGAAACCTGTTCTGTATTATTTTATCTCCTTATAGATTTTAAATTATGTTCTGTGCAACATTGATTTTAATATTTTATTGCGATCTGTTTTATTTTTTGTTCTCCCCTATATTGTGTACAGTTTTACATTATCTTCTGTCTTGTGTTATATAGTTCTATATCTACTGTGGTTCGTGTTCTTTCCTTTAATCTGTATTTTCTTGCATTTCGTTCTTATGTACTTTCTTTTATGCTTTGTTATACATTCGTGTCTGTTCGATATTATATTACTGTGTTCTATTCTGAAATTATTTTATTTTATAATATTCCGTTCCCGACGTTACATTTTATTCTGTTATTTTGTCCCATACCATATTGAGGCGCTTTCGGAGCGTTCGACCACAATACTATTTAAATGTAAGGTGGAGTGGAAGCAATGCATTTTCCGATGTTTTCTTCACTTTCACAGCCCTTGAATTTCCATTGGGGCGAGCGTCCTGTGGGGACATCCGTCCGACGGTAGTCAATCAAGTAGAAAGTGCCCACAGCCAACTGGGCTGATGGTGTCAATCTGAGGCTGGGCCCATTTGCCCCGCGGTTCGTGAGGGCGCCTGTGGATAGAGCGCGGCGCGTGGAGATACAAAACCATCCCCACCGCATTCCCGAGCGCGCGGAAATTCCACTCATGGGCGTGTGTTCCATTCCCGCCGGGATCAAAGGCTTTGTTACATCACTGTTCGAATGCATCAGAGTTTTATGATGTGTAGCGCCCAGTCACATTCAGAATAATAATCAGACAGAGGGGGGTAATTACATAAGGATATCATGACATTGACAGTGGTAAGAGAGTACCTATAAAGGATATGGTAATAAAATCTATAGCGATCGGTTTGGAAGTAAATGCCGAAAAGAAAACTATATGATTATGTCTCGTGACCAGAATATTGTACGAAATGGAAATATAAAAATTGGAGATTTATCCTTCGAAGAGGTGGAAAAATTCAAATATCTTGGAGCAACACTAACAAATATAGATGACACTCGGGAGGAAATTAAACGCAGAATAAATGTGGGAAATGCCTGTTATTATTCGGTTCAGAAGCTTTTATCATCCAGTCTGCTGTAAAAAAATCTGAAAGTTAGAATTTATAAAACAGTTATATTACCGGTTGTTCTGTATGGTTGTGAAACTTGGACTCTCACTCTGAGAGAGGAACATAGGTTAAGGGTGTTTGAGAATAAGGTGCTTAGGAAAATATTTGGTGCTAAGAGGGATGAAGTTACAGGAGAATGGAGAAAGTTACACAACGCAGAACTTCACGCATTGTATTCTTCACCTGACATAATTAGGAACATTAAATCCAGTCTTTTGCGATGGGCAGGGCATGTAGCACGTATGGGAGAATCCAGGAATGCAAATACAGTGTTAGTTGGGAGACCGGAGGGAAAAAGACCTTTGGGGAGGCCGTGACGTAGATGGGAGGATAATATAAAAATGGATTTGAGGGAGGTGGGATATGATGATAGGGACTGGATTAATCTTGCACAGGATAGGGACCGATGGCGGACTTATGCGAGGGTGGCAGTGAACCTTCGGGTTCCTTAAAAGCCATTTGTAAGTAAGTAAGGAAGTAATAAAATATGTATCTAACCTGAGGTTATCGGAACTGACGACATATCTATACTTACTTACTTACTTACTTACTTACTTACTGGCTTTTAAGGGACCCGGAGGTTCATTGCCGCCTTCACATAAGCCCGCCATTGGTCCCTATCCTGAGCAAGATTAATCCAATCTCTATCATCATATCCCACCTCCCTCAAATCCATTTTAATATTATCTTCCCATTTACCGTCTCGGCCTCCCCAAAGGTCCTTTTCCCTCCGGCCTCCCAAATAACATTCTATATGCATTTCTGGATTCGCCTATATGTGCTACATGCCCTGGCCATTCAAACGTCTGGATTTAATGTTCCTAATTATGTCAGGTGAAGAATACAATGCGTGCAGTTCTGTGTTGTGCAACTTCCTCCATTCTCCTGTAACTTCATCCCTCTTAGCCCCAAATATTTTCCTAAGCACCTTATTCTCAAATACACTTAACCTGTGTTCCTCTCTCAAAGTGAGAGTCCAAGTTTCAAAACCATAAAGAACAACCGGTGATATAACTGTTTTTATAAATTCTAACTTTCAAATTTTTTGATAACACACTGGATGATAAAATCTCCTCAACCGAATAATAATAGGCATTTCCCATATTTATTCTGGGTTTAATTTCCTCCCGAGTATCATTTATATTTGTTACTGTTGCTCCCAGATATTTGAATTTTTCCACCTCTTCAAAGGAGAAATTTCCAGTTTTTATATTTCCATTTCGTACAATATTCTGGTCACGAGACATAATCATATACTTTGTCTTTTCGGGATTTACTTCCATACCTATTTCTTTACTTACTTCAAGTAAAATTTCCGTATTTTCCCTAATCGTTTGTGGGTTTTCTCTTAACATATTCACGTCATCCGCATAGACAAGCAGCTGATGTAACCCGTTCAATTCCAAACCCTCTCTGTTATCCTGAACTTTCCTAATGGCATACTCTAGAGCAATATTAAAAAGTAAAGATGATAGTGCATCTCCTTGCGACGAAATATCTATAGGAGTTGAAAAGCCACTCGTCATTTGGATCACTATGGTGAAAAGAATGCCGCTGAAATGACGAGATGCTTGAAAATTTTCAAAATTTTAAATATACAATAATAATAATAATAATAATAATAATAATAATAATAATAATAATAATAATAATACCTCATGTCCTCTAATATCCCAGGTCTTCATATATTATGACCAAAGCAGCAAGTGACTGAATTTTTTTTTTCAAATTTCTGTAGGCCTAGCCTATGCTTTGTTAAGAAAATTACTACAACATTTTTATTTTTTTATATTATAATAGCCCTACTTGATCCTAAATTAAGTGTGAAATCAGAGAAAGTATAAATATTTAGTGTCGTAATAAATAATGTTGATTTCATTTCGTTGCAACAATCCTGAGCACATCGTTGCGCTGTTATACAGGGACATCATTTTATTTTTACTTCAATTTTTATTTACCTGAGTTTTTGGATTTACTTCACTCCCACCCCTTTTACTAATGAAGTTCAACCGTCCTCCACACAGATCCAAGACCGCATATACAGTCATAGTAGCCTTACGGACATAGTAAACAGTACGTCCCAAAAATATGTTCGCGTTTTCTAGTAACGAAAGAGCTTTTAATATTGAATCATTTTCGCACAGGTACTGTCATCCATTTGCCTACGTCGTATCCCGGTTTCCCCCACCAGTTTTGTATTCGCCAGCTGGTCGCTGGGCTGACTTAGCTCTTTTGTGAGGACATTAATTTCTGTTAGGAATTGGACATCTACTTAATACTATACAACTGTTTAAAATAACATAAATAAAAGGGCCTCGTTAAGTACTTAACTTTCAAGTGATTTCCTCCCTTTCTACGACCCTACTACATAACCATTTGGACGGACAGTAGATAGTATGTGTGAGTGAATTTATCTTATCTGATCGGCCAGAAGTGAAGATTGAATTTACAGTACGCAAGGTACTCTTTTATAAAGTAGGTACAGAATTATTTCAACATGAGTTACTAGTAAGAAGGATGAAACTAGTAATTGGGATTAGGTACAACAGTCTATAGTGCGATAATATGCACATTAGTAGACCGCGGGAGTGCGGGTCCTAATACGGGGCTTGCAGTTCACTATGCAGACGGGTATAGAGTATGACGTGAGTCTCTCTCGCCTTTCGCCGTACTGTTCCGTGCATCGAACCCGAAACATTCAGAGTTTGTTTAGCTGTTGTACTGAAGAGTTGCGTGTGTGAAATGACACATATTACAATGCCTAAAACAAATCGTTCACGAAGTGCAACACTAAATAAATTAGTAGAACAATTCGGACGCGATATATTTAGGCTATTATAGAAGGAGAAAGTGATGTAAGTCTCATGTGTAATTTCAGATTACTAAGAAACTAAGAAGTACTATTTTGAAAGACACTGTAATAGTAAAGGACACAAGGAAAATGTTGAACGCAAACAAGAACAAATCGAGTACAAATAGTCGGTAACAATTCAATATAAAGACTTACGTGACATGTTGGTACACACAAACATTCCATTCAGAACTTTGGACAATCCCCACTTTAGATCATTTCTGGAAAATATACAAATTAACATATCCCAGGAGAAGCAACAATACGTAAAGAATATTTACCAATTTCGTACCAGAATACGATTGGCAAAATTCGAGAAAGCGTGAACGATTAGAAAATATATGGGTTTCAGTTGATGAGTCTACAGGCGTAAGTGGCAGATATGTGGCAAATGTGGTGGTCGGTATACTTTCCGAGAACTTTGTAGGGAAAAAATTTGTGCTAACTTCAGAGAAACTGGAAAAGGTAAACCATGCAACTATTTTTCAATTTTTTATAAGGCTATGCGCCTTTTATAGACGGAAAAGATTAAATATGACAATGTACTTCTTTTCGTCCCTGATGCAGCTCCATATATTATTAAGGCAGCAAAACAACTTAAAGAGCGGTATTCCAACATGGTGCATTTAACTTGTCTGGAGCACGAACTGCATAGAGTTGCTGAAGCTATTCGTGATTTATATAGCGATGTGGACTGTTTTTATAGCGTATGTGAAAAAAACAATTCTCAAAGCCCCTTCAAGAATATTAAAATTTCGAGAAATTGCACCAGATCTCCCCCTTCCACCTTAATCCGTAGTTACAAGATGGGGCACCTGGCTTGAAGCTGCCTTATATTTCGCAGAACATTACAATAAAGTCACACTAGTTATTCATACATTAGATGGCAAAGATTCAGCTTCCATTACAACAGTAAAATCCATGATTTCAGAAAATATGCACCAAAATCTACAATTCATAAAGACCAATTACGGAAATTTGCCACAAGTTAAACTCAACTGGAAACGTCTGGTCTACAAATGTCCGGGTATATTAAATTAATTGAGAAATTATCGGAAACAATTAACAAGGTACCCCAAGGTCTGTATCCTGATTAGGTAAATGACAAATTAGGTAGTGTAATAAAAAATAATGGCTATAGAGTGTTGAACACTTTGGTGAAAAATCAGGACCAAAATTAAATGAAAATGTAAACCTTTTCATGCGATGTCTAAGTAAACTTTTCGCAGTACAAACATATTCTAACTGATAAACGCTGAAGTTTATCCTTTGACAATCTACGTATGCACATAGTTGTACATTGTAATTCCTTATTGTAAAGAAAAAGATTCCATCGATATCGCATCAGTTAGGTAAGTACGAAATGCATGACTATTGTATGTATGCAATTCATATACTTAAGACTGTACGTCTGAAGCACGCACAGTGAGTTGTTTACCTGAGAGTTCAGTCCACTCGCCACGAAACTCTCCAGCCATACTTAACTTGACGGTAAAGGGCCCGCACTCCCGCGGTTTGCACATTAGAACTGAAATGAACGGCCACCATTTTCAAAAATGTGTTTAAATATCCATATTATGATTGTTTTTCAATTTAACTTCATTCTCTATATTGTACGCTAATGTGCTATAGACAGTATAACATACGCTGTATAATGAATTAGTTCGCATGGATAACTCATTTCGTAAGTAAAAACACTTATTCTTAATACAGTACTGTACTTTGATTAAACAAAAACCTAATGAAAATGATCAAACTCAAAAGCGTGACATTTCCTAGTTTACGTAAATGGATGAACTACTTTTCTTCCCTCCTATACCTAGTAAAGTGATTTGTTTGTATATTACGCCAGTATCATCGAACTCCAGTCGTGGAAGGGGGTAGCAAACGGCGTTGATCCAAAGGTATAGCCAGGTTAATATTAAAAATGTTAGTAAAAATAAAATGATGTCCCTGTATAAAACGACCATTCATTCCGCTAGATAAACTTAAAATAAATTTTCAGGAAAAATAAAAATGTGGCTTTGCTAGTGTGCAGTCAATCTCTGATTGCAGATCGATAGAAATGAGCTCATGCAGCATGTATAAACAATCTGAATATTTTAACGGGCGTGAAGTGCATTATAAAAGGCGTCGTGGTACCGGTGCAAGCTGACTGTCACGTGATGGCCTTTTTTACAGCGAGCGGTTGGGCCAGCTGAATGCGTCATAATGGAGGTGACGAAGTGCACACTGATAAGTTAAATTGCATCAGCTGACTGTCAATCTCGTGTCAAATTATGTCTCGCTGTCCACTCTTTAATCAAGTTCCGTCCATAATTTGGCTAGGTCCGGAAGTCTATAATTCGTCATTTTGTTTTCACCATTTCAATTTAAATTCGCACCTTGGAGCGAGCATTAGAGATTTGCATCGTTAGCAAATTTCAGACCACTAACCAACCTGCTTTAGTATCCCAGTTTAAAGTAAACGAATTTAAATAAATTGCAAGTATGACACTCCCTTAGCTGAAAGGTTAGAATGCTTGGGCTTCCGTCTCTTGAAGGAGTGACTTTATAGAGAATAATGCTACCTTAAACTTTTAAATATTTTATACGATTCGTAACAGTTCAGTTCTATTGTTACATTATGAATATTATTTATTATTGTTTGTATTGTATCCTTGAATTTATTCGAAGTTTGTATATTTTTTATGGTTAAAATGTATTTTCAACAGTTTTTGCTTGGTATTTTAAATAGAAGAATGTATGCAATTTATCTATTTATTTACTTATTATTCATTTTTTTATTTATTTTATTCATTTATTCATTTACTTATTCATTTATTTACTTATTTATTTAGTCATTTATTCATTTATTTATATTTATTTGTTCATATGTTCATTTATTTATTATTTATTTATTCCTTATTATGTATTAATTAATTAATTAATTCATTCATTCATTCATCCATTCATTCATTCATTCATTCATTCATTCATTGTTTCATTTATTTATTTATTCATTTATTCATTTATTTATTAATTTCTTCATTCATTTATTCATTTATTCAATTATTTATTCATTTATATATTCACTTATTTATTTATTTATTTATTTATTTATTTATTCATTCATCCATTCATTGTTTCATTTATTTATTTATTCATTTATTCATTTATTTATTCATTTCTTCATTCATTTATTCATTTATTCAATTATTTATTCATTTATATGTTTGTACATTTATTTATTCATATAATCATTTATGTATGTATGTATCTATCTGTCTGTCTGTCTGTCAGTCAGCCTGCCTGCCTGCCTGCCTGCCTCCTATTTATTTATTTCTTCTTCTCCCTAGCACGTATTAAGTCTAGTAGCCTGTTATGGTCTCACACAATCGTTTCAACTAACGGCCCAAAGATCTTGTTTCTGAAGAACAGTAATTTAGTGCTTGAAGTGGTATCCTTCTTCTAGGCATCCTGAGTAGCCTATATGAGATTTTGATTTCTGTCTATCATTTTTAATTTTCTCTAATGTTATTTACTTATTTATTTCATTAATTTAATAATACATTAAGCAATACAAAATTATAATATACTTAGCCAATTTTAAAAGTATTTATATGCAAATTAGTTAAATTTACATTCGGAATATCGAAAGTGAAGATACACACAGACATTCATAATACCTCCGTGAAATTAGTGTGATAAATATTTGTACAGAGGAGAGGAATTGTATTAAAAAAGTGTCACACCTACAACAAAATGGCTGTTACAAACCATTGCTAGTCTGCAGTAATTGGGACCTGTTTGTGATTATTTCGATTCTCATGAAAATGTACCGTATTACCAGAAACATATCCATGCAAATGTTAATTAGATTATCAAAAACATAAAATTAAAAAAATATAAACCCAAATTTATTGAAAAAGAGCTCAAAATGCTCTCTTTTGTGACAACGCTTAAGAATACGCATTACGTTTTTTATTCTAAAAAAGTAAAACATTTTTACAGTGATACTTTTACCCATAGGCCTAGTAAAATTTAATAATATTCCAAATGATGGGAAGATAAAATTATGTGCTTTTAGTAAGGCAATGCCAGGAACTAGTTGTTCTAATCTTCTTAATAATAACTGCCTTTGACAATTTAAGACATGATTCTTAAGTATGTTCCTTCCAGATACGTTTTCTATACATATAATAGTTCAAACGTTTAGCATATTTTTATTCTACCATACCACAATACGCTAATTACATGTGACGTAACTGTACCTTAATGGCATATATTAAAATACTGCTATTCATTATGTTATTCCAACTATCGATTTCCAACTAAGAATAAGCGATATCGATTAATATCTAAAACGCAACAACTTTCATATTTTGAAAGCAGCAATCCAAAATAGTAGGCGTCAGTTCTAAAAGTGGCATTGATCGAATAACTCAAATAAATATTAACCAAACTTCAAACATCCCACTGGGAGCCACCCGAGATAAATTTCACAAACTGCACAATAAACATGGAGAACTTCTTAAAACACAATTATCCCCTCTCATATATATATATATATATATATATATATATATATATATATATATCAAAATTTACAATAAACAACGAAGCAAGATCATGAATTTAGTTAAGAAATATACGGGCAGTGATTCCACCTTAATATGTAAAAGGATTTCACAACATTATCTTTAGGTATCACTCTATGAAAAATCTTAATACCAATATATTAATTGTTGTGATGGCCATTCGTACGGCCAATTTGATCACCTGACTTAACACTGCTGAACATTTCTTTGAAGCACGTAAAATAGCACTATGAAAATATTTTATATTTCTTTGTATTGTAATTTTTAGAATCTAGTACTTAACAAAACTATTACTCGCTTTTAAAAAGTATAGAAGCTTCACAGTCTGAGAGTTCATGTTTTCAAATTAATCGAAGACTGTAAATGTCTCATTTACTTCATGCAAAATATGGTGAATAAAAATTTCTAGATATAGTATAGAATGACCCAAAATGATTATCCTGATTTAGGACTGTTATTGCTTTCCACTGATCTCACTGATCTCTAATTTTCCTTTGTATGTGAGATGTGCATTCTTGAAGTTTTGGAGGCTATGCGCTTCAGTTCCAAATTCCGCCGCTAGGAGCGCTGTAGCTACTGAATATGTGAAATGGCTTCACTATAGGAAAAGACATAGTGTGTCAGTAGTGGCAAAAAAAAAAAAAGAAAGAAAGAAAAACCGGACAGACCCTTGTAGCTGATTTCAGAGCCTTGTTCACTCCAGAGCACGATAGACTGGTAACTAAGACTTTCGTGGTTCGAATCCTGCCTAGGAAGGAAACTTTTTTTTGTTCCTTATTCAGATTTATTCCCAACTTTTCATTTTCTGGGAATAATAAGTTAATTAAGTAGTAAAATATCGCTGCAATCGAAAAGTATTGGGAATAATTTTGAATAAGAAACAAAAAAACATTTCAAATAATTTCAAGGAACAATTGTTCCGGGGACGGGTATCGATCAACTGTGAGTGCACACAAATACTGTATGACTTTAAATTGTGCCTTTCTGTTAACATAATTTAAAGTCACACAGTATTGTGTGCACTCACAGTTGAGTTCTGGCGTCTTGTCAGCTCATGTGAGTTGTGTGGATATAAAAAGGAAAAATTGTGACGGTGTCGTGTATAGTTCCTGGGGTAGCTCAGTCGGTAGAGCGTTCGCGCGCTAAGCGAAGGGTCCCGGGATCGATACCCGGTCCCGGAACAATTTTTCCTTGAAATTATTCAAACCTGCTTTACAGGGAGCTACTACCTGAAAGCCAGATTTGTATAAAAAAAAGTTTCCTTTCCAGGCAGGATTCGAACCACGGAAGTCTTAGTTACCAGTCCATCGTGCTCTGGAGTGAACAAGGCTCTGAAATCAGCTACAAGGGTCGCTCCGGTTTTTTTTTGCCACTACTGTACTGTACAAATTTCATGAAAGGATCCCTGCAATGGGAGTGTATGGTCTTTGCGGGGTAAGGGGGGGAAGGTAAGCTAGTAACTCAGCGCTTCTGAAGGAGCAAGTGGATGGAGATGGTGTCATTGGTCGACTGGGACAAACAAGGCTCAGATATTAGCCGGCGGATCCCTTATCGGGCATTGGTTGTAAGAGAGGGGGGGGACCTGTATTCCTTGGGTGAGTCTTCTCTTGAAATGCGACGATTCTGCCCTCACAGGGATCCTTTCGTGAAATTTGTGCAGTGAACACTGTACCTTTTCCAGTAGCGAAGTAATTTCACATATTCAGTAGCTACAGCGCTTCTACCGGCGGAAATGGGAACTCAAGCACTTAGGCACCTAACTTTGAAGAAACCAACAAAAAACATTTCAGTTTAATATATAATAAATATATATCTAGCTAATTAGGTAACTTTTAAAAAAAAAATATTTACATAGCACATAAACAAACTAATAAACTTAATAACAATTTAAACAATAAACTTCAAAAAGTTAATAAACTCCACAATAATGGTATTTACAGATTGGAATGTTTTACATGTAAGGAAAAATATATAGGACAAACCAAAAGAAATTTCAAAATTAGATACAATGAGCACATTTCTGATTTCAAACATAACCGTAAGAAATCCACATACGCATCCCATCTAATAAATACTGGACATGAATTAGGCCCAACACATAAAACTTTGAAAATATTAAAATCAGGAATAGGTACTAAATTGATAAATTCTGCAGAGGAATATTATATTGCAAAACAGATTCAAATAGAGAACAGCATTCTTAATGAAAATTTGACTCAAATCCGGAATCCCCTGTACAACCTCTAACCCCATCACTTCGCAATTCCTTCCGCGTTAGTTGTTTACACGAATACACACTTCCCCCGCGTCATACTAGCTACAGTTCCAACAGCAGCAGGTCGTCTCACGTCTACGTAAGTACGTCCATAATTTGTGTCTTCTAATTAGTTTTTCAAATTCTTAAAAATGTTGATTTATTTATTATTTTATTACAGATAACTACTTCAAACATAGGATGTTTTATAGTGATCTATACAGTTGCCACGTTCAAACGACGTGAGTACTTTTAATTATCCAATCCGATTACACTTTCACATTTCATAATTTCCTATTTCTATTTCGTATTTATTTATATATTTCAGACATAATTCATCACTCATTGGACTCTACTGAACAAGAGTTCCACAGAATATTATGAAGTTTAATTACAACACTAAGTGGTTTTTAACATATTGTTTTATAGTGATCTATACAGTTGCCACGTTCAAACGACGTGAGTACTTTTACTTATCCAATCCAATTCCGATTACACTTTTACATTTGACTATTACACTCTTACTACATCATACTACTTTTGACCAATAAAACGGTACGAAAGGACGTATTTCAACCAATCATGGCTGCTTATCGCACAATTTTATCGCGTCCCTAGCATTTATTTAATTTTATCGCGTCCCTAGCATTTGTTTAATTTTATCGCGTCCCTAGCATTTGTTTCTTTGTTTGCCAACATTTGAAACTGCGCTGGTCTGGACGTTAAAAAAAAAAAATATATATATATATATAATTACAAACCACTCCAGTCGATGCACAGCAGTTTCAAATATGACTCGCATTGGCATTCAAGAACAAGAATTAATAAAAATCACTGATCATACCTATGCATTTTCTGAAATCCTATTTACAAATAAATGAAGAGCACCATTCGGAAATCCTGAATAAGTTGAATACACCATGTAGGCCTAAATCAACGAGTTCCACTTCTATTACGCACACGTCCAATATAACATCAATTGAACCACCAACCACATTCAAATTTGAAAATTGTACATTCAATAATTATTCCTTTTAAAATTATTCATTCGGAAATCCTGAATAAGTTGAATACACCATGTAGGCCTAAATCAACGAGTTCCACTTCTATTACGCACACTTCCAATATAACATCAATTGAACCACCAACCACATTCAAATTTGAAAATTGTAGATTCAATAATTATTCCTTTTAAAATTATTCGTGTTTATTTTTTATGTCATCGTCGTTAATAAAAACTTTTCTAACACTTGTGTATATTAGCTAGGTTATGTTATAGCTCTGCTATATGATATTATGGATAGTCACGTATCAGAGATTGTTTAATATTAAGATTTATTGAAAATCATCTGTGAAGTGACGTTGATTACTGGGATTCGGATAAAATGAAACTGAATCAACAAAGCCTTCTTTACTAGTAACAATGTCATGTGTACAGATAGAGAAGTTATCGACGAGAAGGCATACTACTGCCATCTAGCATGCATCTAGCGTAATATTTGTAATGTTGAGATGGTACAATAATACATTTGAAGACAGTTGTATTTTCGTAAGTCAATTAATATTTTATTGTATTGGAGTACTTCGTTACTTCTAATCTTTATATACTTTCTTCTAATCGTGTAATAGTCAATTAAATCCCACTCGAGTTTTGATTTTCTGTAGATAAATCAAAACATCTGTTGAGATTACTATTGATAATTTCCTATATCTATTTCGTATTTATTTATATATTTCAGACATAAGTCATCACTTATTGGACTCTACTGAACAAGAGTTCCACAGAATAATATGAAGTTTAATTACAATACTACGTGGTTTTTAACATATTGTTTTATAGTGATCTATACAGTTGCCACGTTCAAACGACACATAATTCATCACTCATTGGACTCTACTGAACAAGAGTTCCACAGAATAATATGAAGTTTAATTACAACACTACATGGTTTTTAACATATTGTTTTATAGTGATCTATACAGTTGCCACGTTCAAACGACACATAATTCATCACTCATTGGACTCTACTGAACAAGAGTTCCACAGAATATTATGAAGTTTAATTACAACACTACGTGGTTTTTAACATATTGTTTTATAGTGATCTATACAGTTGCCACGTTCAAACGACACATAATTCATCACTCATTGGACTCTACTGAACAAGAGTTCCACAGAATATTATGAAGTTTAATTACAACACTACGTGGTTTTTAACATTATTTTAATTTTATGACTTGTAATATTACATTTTAATTATGGAGATGTTTTGTACATCATTATCTTAAACAGTTTATCTACCACCAATGTAATGGCTACACAGTTTGATATTGAGATATTGTATAATTGTGCCTGAAAATGCCTGAATGGGCGAAAACGTTTGCAATTTGTAGCTCATGTATATAAAACTTAATGACCATATAATATAAGTCATTATTTTACATTGATTTGTCATTTGACTGAGTAACAAATATTATATTGTGTTTATCTATTTGAAGAGTAGGCCTGTAGAATCTCACTTGCATACATAGAAATCAGAAATATATATATATATATATATATATATATATATATATATATATATATAGAAATCAGAAATTAGTGATATTAGTGAAAAGCAACAACAGTCTGAATTCAGGTTAATCATTTCGAGACACTCTGTATATCAAGAAATTTCTATCAATTTAAATGCAAATCAACACGTAAGTTACGCTTTAAAAATATCAGATAATCCAATTTCGTGTTTAGCAACTTTTCATTCTGACTTTTAAACTGTAGTGAATAAATCTTGAGATTAAAAGCTACAAACAATCGCAAAAAATTGTTCTATATTACGGTATATGGCAAAAGTTCTAAAAATTTAAGTGAGATTACAATACTATTCAACAGGAGAATGAACATTTCCTCTTTTTTTATAATTCGCACATTTCGCCTCTCTGTGGTTATTCCGTGTGTCAGTATAGTAATCAAACGTATGACGCAATCAGCCCTCAACAACTCTGCGAATTCGTTCGCAAATTTTCACTCCGCTTCGGCTGTTGGAAACCCAATAATCTGCAAGCATCCCTCTCTCCCTCCTAACACCCCTATTCACCCTCTCTTACCTTCCATATAGAGCAACCTCCCGGCCGATTCACCCCTATCCCTCTGTGCCTGTACAACAACCACCTTTCCCCAGTTCCATCACATAAGCGCCACCAAATAATTAAATTTTTTTGTACCACCCCCTTTCGCCCCATTTTTATTTTATTATTTTTTTCAATAACCATCTCGTTCTATTCATACACAAGTTCACTAAATATGTTATATGCTATGTTGAAATTAATTTTCCTGCGATATTTCTTTTCATATATATTGGAAATGATTCACGAGTTGGCATGTATAGTTATTGTGCGTACAATATATAAATCAATGTCGTTCGCATTATATTCGCAATGAGTCGTTTGTTTTGTAGTTATAATAAAGCGTTTTGAATAAGTTCCTATGGGAGGAATATATAAATAAATTTCATATGCTATTGTTAAAGAGTATGGACCTCACATTACAAATCCATTATAATTTTCAATTTTGTTCCGACAACCCGTTAATTGAATGCTTAATAAGAAAGAATATGCTGTCGAAGCAATTATGAATCCTGGTATGCTTATGGTATATCTAATAGAACTTACTTTTATTTCTCAGCTATTGTTAGGAGGCCTATACGAATTGTATTAATGTACAAACAGACACAGAAGTCCAAACCCTCCATCATAAATGCTTTGTTAAGCAGCATTAGATCAAACACGGTTTATTGTGAAAGAGGGTGAAACAATTGCTTTTGTGTGCGAGTGTACACTAGGTAATAGATATTCTGTGTTGGCATTTAGTGATTTATTTACCCAATTAGATGAATAATTGGTAACAATTTAAAAATTGTGGTTTTTATAAACGTAGAAAAACTTCATTTTATTTCCAAAGCTTCTGCTTCATAGAAGTGTTTCCATTGAAATCATTTCAGCTTCAATATTTTGTACGTCACTTAATTGACGTATATTTCAATATTCTGTAAAATTGTAGAGTTGTAGAGATTACGGTACATGCTAGTCGGTTTTCAGAGTATAGAATTTCTATTCTAGGAATAATTTAGATAGATAGATAGATAGATAGATAGATAGATAGATAGATAGATAGATAGATAGATAGATAGATAGATAGATGGATGGGTGGGTGGGTGGGTGGGTGGGTGGGTGGGTGGGTGGGTGGGTGGGTGGGTGGGTGGGTGGGTGGGTGGCTGGGTGGGTGGCTGGGTGGGTGGCTGGGTGGGTGGCTGGGTGGGTGGGTGGGTGGGTGGGTGGGTGGGTGGGTGGGTGGGTGGGTGGGTGGGTGGGTGGGTGGGTGGGTGGGTGGGTGGGTGGGTGGGTGGGTGGATGGATGGATGGGTGGATGGATGGATGGATGGATGGATGGATGGATGGATGGATGGATGGATGGATGGATGGATGGATGGATGGATGGATGGATGGATAGATAGATAGATAGATAGATAGATAGATAGATAGATAGATAGATAGATAGATAGATAGATAGATAGATAGATAGATAGATAGATAGATAGATAGATAGATAGATAGATAGATAGATGGGTGGGTGGGTAGATCACACATTAAAAAATCACATTCTAGTTCGTGGAATTGTTTGTTGAACACATGTCAGGTTGCGCAACTTCACCTTAACCCATGACAAATAGTAAATATTGTAACTATGCTGTTGTAAAATTGAAAATTAATATGTAATGTATTTATTATTATTATTATTATTATTATTATTATTATTGCTCTTGTTATTATTATTATTATTATTATCAGTTATCAATATCATCATTGCTATCTCTGTTTTCTTTCCTTTCGTTGTATTAGCTCGATGAGAGCACTATATTGTACTTTTGACTCTGTTGATCCTCTATAGGGTTTTAACTTAATTTGTATCATTTTCATCAGTGTTTGTATTTCTTTTTTGTATTTATATGTGCTATCTGGTAGGATGGAAGAGAAGGCCTTATGGCCTTAATCCTGTCAGATTAAATAAATTATTATTAATAAATTATTATTACATGAAATAATCCAACTAATATATAAAAATAATACATAAAAAACATTCACACGCAATAAAATACAAATAGAAAAAAAAGACACAATAAATACAAAAAGAACATTATCCCCTAATTACTTCATTATTACAACACTAATTAATAACTTTTTCCTTTATTTCCTCGGATCCCTTCCTCTCGGCCAGTTCCACCCTCAACTGTCGAACTTTTGCCATACATTTTCCTCACACTGTCACCAAATTTAACGTTATTTAACATATTGTATTTTGCCAAGGACCTCCTGCTAGATGTAATGAAGGACTCTGGCAGGAATCGTTTCCTCAGAGCTTCTGTGGCTTCACACTCCGATAAAATATGGTGTGATGTCTCGTCTTTACCACAAAGAGGACATATGCTATTGCGGTCATGATTTTAAATTTTTGTACTAGCCTTAAATTTGTATTATGCCAGTCTAGTGTTAGAATTGTACCTTCACATTATTGATGAATAGATTTCAGTGAAACCGCAACTTTAATGTTTGTATATAAACACATAGACTAAAGACTTACTGAAATTTGCTCTAATGAATAGTTTCATTTTTTATTAATAAGGAAGTAGCTTAATGTATAATCACAGTATAGTATACAATCACGAAGCTTGAGTTGTCAGGGTGCTAGAAACAGTAGACTGTGCCGGTACTATTTCGCATTGTGTGTAATGAGGCGATATTAGCGGTCCTAGTGGTTAGCTACTATCTATGGATGCATATTTACTACGTATTGAGCTTCGTATACAGGGTGTAACTAAATTGGTGTCAAATATTTCGGGGATGTGTTCCTAACATCGAAACAATTAAAAAAGTTAATAAGAACATGGGTCTGAAAAACCATTCGTTAGAGTGTTATTAAAGGATATGTCCCTTCATTGACCGCTGATTGTTTGGCAGTTTTTTGTTTGTTTGTATTTTGTAGAGGAAAGAAATCAGAAGAAAATGTATTCTGTGAGTGAACAGAACGAAATGATTTGCATAATTTAATTGATGATGTGCTTCTGGACGTCATCCAACGAATGTGTTTTAACATGATGCTGCTCCAGCTCATTTCAGTCTGATAGTTCGTAATTTTTTAATGATCGATTTCCCCAAAGATGTATTGGTCGAAGGGGATTCATTGCATGGCCTGCTCGATCGCCTGATTTGAATCCAATGGATTGCTTCGTCTGGAGACATTTAGAGTCCCTGGTTTATGCGACTCCTGTACTTAATGTTGATATTCCGAGAGCGTATCCAAATGGATTTCACGAAATACGAAACACTCCAGGAATTTTCAACAGATTATGCCAGAGCTTGTAACGCAGGTTTAGGAGATACATAGAATCAGGAGGAAGCCACTTCGGGCAATTTTTGTATTGTAACTCTGAAATAAATTATTTTGAGACCAATGTTCAATGTCCATATGAACCTTTTGTGTTACGAACACGTCCCCGAAATATTTGACACCAATAGATAAAGTGTGATTCGAAATAATGAAAGTTGCTTACAATAACACAAAACAATTTCACAATGGCACACATCTACTTCACGACGTTTTGACAGATAGTTACTCAAGTTATTGATCAGTAAGAAAAGGGAGATTATCACAAGCCTACAAAATTAAGGGTCATAAAAACGTTTCTAAAAATGTATGCTACATTTGTGGTTTCTTGGTGTGTTGAATCCAAAACTGAGTTGAGATTTTCTCTATCACGTACCATTTCTCCGCATTGCCACTTTTAGCAATGTGAATGTAGTGTTATTGAATTCAATATGGAAAAATCGTGAAGTGAAACATGTTCCTGTGAATTTTACAAAAACTATTAGTTTGTCATATTTAACAACACACATTTAGTAAAATGTCATATACCGCCTTATTCTCTCCATGGTGAAGTTGCGTTCGTTGCTTTTTCTCTTTTGTGAGTTTCAAGAGATGTTCTTAGTGGCCAGTGTTTTTGTTCCCAATGATTACTTCTTGCTCTGCTGTCCTATTTACAGAGATAATGTGGAAACTTAGTATATCCAGCCTGCTGACTAAGAACCATGCACAACTCTCTCAGATCTCCACAGATCATCAGTTATGATTTTTATATTCTATCTTTGTAAGAAACACTTCTAGACTCTCATAAGTTTCTTTAAAGTGTACCGATTGACCAACTGTAACGAAGCACACTTGTTGCCATTGTGCAAAATCACTGACCACTGCTATCAGACTTCTTTTGGAGAATCGATAAAATTTCCATTCATCCACTTCGTACTGAACATTAAACTTTTGTATCAAAGCAGGAATATTATTGCAGAATATTAAGGCGCTCTTTTATGAACAAATGTAACATCTTAAAATTCTTTCTCAGACCGAAAAATTACATTTGTTCGGATAAAATTTCTGCACATATAAAGGACAAAATTGTAATTATTCTTTCAATCATTTATCTGTAGTAATGTCACGAGAGGTCTGAGCGAGTGGATTTGTCTGGGAAATCTCAGACCTCGAGTGACATTTATTAGGACTATTTCGTGAATAAAATAAAAATGTAAATAATATATCCCTAAAATTCGATCACAAAATGTTAATAATTGTATATTAACGAATACTTAACCTATTCAGACATTGTGAAGTTGAAATACTCGTAGATGAATATCGATTACTGCAATAAAGAAATTCGATGCTATTATTCAGCAATGCCAATTGCGAAAAGCGAAATACAGGTGTAACAATGTTCATTACATATACTGCACTTTTCTCTTATTATTAGAATATAAATACATTTTCATTATCTGCTGAAATCATAATTTAATTTAACAGTAACAGTGGGGACAGCTATATACCAATGCTTATGTCTTCACAGCGAGACATGTTGCTACACAATGGAGCAATCTCTGTATAGATAGGCCTAATTAAAACACGAATTTTATCACGCCATCCGGAAGGCAGTTTGATGAAAGACCTTATTATTACTATGCAAGGTCTTTGGGTTTGATATGCGATAATGTTACATAAATTTGAACATCTGACTTTCTATTAATTGTTTAATTGCATTCACAAAATACAAATTTTATAGGCTACCTGTGGGAGCGGGATCAATGTCAGCTGTGCCTTATTTCGACCGTTACTTACAATCAGTGCTACACGAAAGCATTTTTTATAGCTCGACAAACGCATTCTCGCTGTAGTGTGTAACGGAACTAAAGCTGCATCTACACAGTTCAATATTCCAATCGCGTATGCATGCAATCTGGGAATAATATTGAAAGAATCAAGTTAAAAACGTACGTTCAATTAAGATGCATGAAGATTTTGTGTCTACATGGTGCGCCGTTTTGAACGTCGTCTTCACTACATGAATATATTAATTAATATTAAATATCAATCTTGCATTCATTGCTTTAAAGTTGAAAGAAAAGTTTAACCGTGTAGTTGCATCTTAATGTATTCATGATCATAAATTTACGGGGAAACAGTTGGCGACAACGACCAAACTAAAGAACGACCATGCGATAAATTGATAGCGATAAATCTACCTGCAAAAGTTATAGCAAAGTGTGACTGTGATTGGTTGGAATTCAAAATTTCATTACACTTCATTGGTCGAAAATTGAATGGCGTCATATAAACGAAATAGTCATCATAATACACTGCTCTCTTAAATTGACTGAGCATGTTGCAAATTAAATCAATGGCTTTCCCAAAACATGCTGTGAAATGTTTAATATAAAACAATTTTTATCTCCAAAAGGAAGCAAAAACCAGTAAAATTGTATTTAACTTCTTTCGTTTCAAATATCTCAGAGAATACCCCCCTGATATTAATGATATTATTTACGGTTCACTTTGTATATTACATATAGACATATATTATCAAAATGTGATTATTATTTTATGACAAGGGATTACAGTATTATTATAGTTTCAAAATAATTTATCGACATTTTTCCAATCATGTTTCCTTAACTGTATCAATATATGTAGATATCTAAGTAGCATTCCGGATAATTAGTTCTGTACCTGTTCAATATCAATCTTCATCAGTGTTTTTATTTTGTTAAATATATATTCTACAGAATGTCAATCTTTCTTTTGTCTGATTTTTTGCATGCTATAAGCATTATATTCCTTTTCTTAACCTTTATGTTGAACGATCCAGATCATGATATATTCTTCCTCGTGTTTCTATAAAAATATATATACTGTATATAAAAAACCTGAGAAAGGAAATCATTGTTTGCGTTGCATTAAGGCAACAAAGCGTTCATGAAAAGCCAGAACCTCTTTGAGTCGGGTGCGTGAAGTGTAAAATATCAGCAAAGCAGAAGTCTTGTACCAGCGAGATACATCAACCACAGCAACATTTCGTCTACTTGAAAGTGGGTGAATCACATAGAGCAGCTTTCGTTTTAGGAATCCGGTATTGCTATGCTTATAACCTTACTTTTGCCCTTGCATATTTCATTAACATACCTAGGCATATAGAAGACCTACCAGACGGAAAATTATGTAGGTATAGGGTGGAAGGTAACTTCTGCACATAAATGAAACTTTTTATAGATCTTGAGGAGATATTAGAAAAATCTAAATAAGCGTTTTTATATAAAATTCACATCGTTTTAGAGGAAATCGTTATGTTTATATGAAATGTTCAGCAACATCACGGCTATTGCAATAACTCTAGCAAGTGCGGCCTGCATTGTGGCTGGGGGAGTGAATAGTTCAAGGCGATCTATAGCTACCCGTAGCAGACTTAAACAAAAGCAACCCCTAGCATTCGTCTCCCTCTCTATTCTGTGGCTTAGTGATCACATTTTTATACTTAAATACGCATCTTGTGACAACAGAAGTAAATTGTAATAATTTTTACTAATATGATTTGTCTTAAATGAACGCTTGTGAAAACAAATCATTACAGCACACGGTATTATTTACGTGTAATTTTAGACTGAAAAAGGTTAAATTAACGTAAATGTTTCCTGTTTAAGTGATGTACGAAATTGAAAACAAAACGTGGCAACTGGAAATCGAAGTTATTGTTCTACATCATGGCCAAATGAGAAAAGGAAAAGCAAATAAAAAAAATTCTCGAAAACATTACACGCAATTCCAAGAGTTGCTCAAAATGTCCTCCGTTGGCAGTGACACATGATCGACAACGTCGTAGAAACCTTTCGTTGACTCTGCTCACATGGGAAGTACCCCAGCTCGAACGGGTAAAACAGAGTGTAAATGTGTTTAAAATACAGAGCTGCGCTTGTTCTACCACCCATCAAGGTTATTTATCTGTAAAACTCCGCAGTCGTGTGCAATAAATGACTGAAGAATAACGAATCTAATGACTAGAGAAGCACAAATCGCTGAAGAAACAACACCGTGTAACAGACAGTTATGACAAGCAGATCCACAAAATACATAAATGAAGTATTATGTGGCAAGAAGCTACACGACATTTGCTTAAAACGCTATAATATTATAATATGAGATAGGGGAAAAACAAAAATATCACAGTGTTGGACAAACAACGGGGTTTACAAAACATTGGGAAGATGTTCGCCGTTCTCTTGTTCAAAGTACAGCTATCTTTCTGCGACACCATGTACAGCATTTTGTAGATAATGTCTTGGATTATTGGCAATTTCATGCGAGATGGCGTCTTTCAGTTGCAGTAGGCTTGTTGGATGTGTGAGGAAAACTCGTGCTTTAAGGTAACCCCACAACCAAAAGTCGGCCGGATTGAAACCTGGAGATCGCGGAGGTCACATTGTTGGAGTGAAGGTAAGTATTTACTTTGACTTGCAGTTCCTTTATTTGCTGCAGAGGACGTTCCAGAACTGTTGGAACTCTCATACCCATGTGCTGTTTCTTCTCCGCCGCTATTCCTATCCAGTATGTCTGTATCTACTTCTGATAATTCCCGGTAGTATGTTGGCATTATAATATCACGTAACATGCATGCAAACGGCATATCCTCACCCCAATTACATCCTCACAATCCGGTATGTAAGTTCGACGTACCTTTTCACGCAGCAGGTAAACAATGTTCACAGGATTAATTGACTTCAGCCTACTCATGTCTGCCGTCAATACGTGCACTTCACTATTGAACACCGCAATGGTCTCGCTCGTACTGTCTGTAGAGCTACGACGTAGTGAGGCTAGTACGCTAACTTTCAGATGGCGTTAGCGGCCGCACACGTAGTTTTACAGATGAATGGCACTGATAGCTATTCGAACAGGTACAAAATTATATTTTAAACGCGTTTCCAGTCGGTTTTAGCCGTTCGATCTGGGGTACTTCCCTTGTTAGTAATATATTTTGAGTGACTTTGTGAGCAGCTTCAAGCACACTGAGCTGGTGACACTGCGCAGCGTTGCAAGATTCATTTTAACGATTTTCGCAATTATTCGATTTAAATTCATGGTTAAACGGTTTAATTTCCAAAAAAAGACTCAAGACACCAATTGTTCAGATTAGTTTTACCTATCTGCTTGTAGCCTATAGCAATCAACCATTTCTCTCGGGCTGCTTCTGCAAAAATAGAGCGCTGCAAACATTGGGCAGAGACTTATACTTTTTCATTTAATCGAGTCATTTGTGAAAACATAATTCCACACTACATTTGCACATATTGAAGTTTCGATCTCATTAATGCAAAATGTAGTATTGAAAAGCGAATTAGGGTTAGGAAGAAATACGTTATTGACTATAAAATTTCAAATATTCAGATTTCGTTATTAAATCAAAATGTAACTATATTCTTATGAAAATTATGTCTACAATTAAAGAATAACCTTAATTTTAGGTCGTGAACTTAATCGAATTTGTTAATTTCATTATTAATTTATAGTTGAATTAAAGGAAATTGATAATTTTCCTCGACATTCTTGAGAACATTGTCATGCAGTTTTTTTCAGATAATTTGTAATAATATAAGTTATTTTATTTTATAATACATTTAAATGGATTGTAGGGTACATTAATGAAAGTAGTTATGCCCATTTAAATTGTATTTCTTGGTTATAAACAACGAAAATTAGCATAACATTTCAAAACTGCCAAAATTGAACCAATTCTGGAGGCACAAAACTCATCTAGGCCCTAATCTTACGTTCTTGTAAGTTTACAGAAAATAATAACATTATTCTAACCTGAAGCCGAGGAATATGAGTACGAAACATTGACATTGAGAATAGGGAAACGAAAATAAAATGGATAAAATAAATAATTATAGCTTACCAAAATTTAACGTTTTATTCAGTAATACATAATACAGTCAATTCCGGTTATAGTTAACCTCTGCGGACCAGCATATTTCGTTCACTATATCAGAGGTTTACTAAAACCGAAGTGTCTATTTTCATACTACTGACGATGCTGGAGGCTACATACAGTATTAATGCCGTTTCGCACAGACCACGTTTAATATCAGTACTAATGTTCGTTGCATCTTCCAACTTAAACACTTTACGCTTTGACATCCTGATGTTCACAGTTCGAAACTTTAATCTAATCTAGCCATGTCGGTAGTAGGCACTGACCGATTTCGCACCTCTTCCCACTAGAGGTATGCTATTATGTACTCGGCCTTGGAATTTCCCAGGTTTCACCTTTAAAAAGATGCAGGAGGAAGGGTTGAGGACCATTATACTGTAATCCTTCTTGTATTTACCCTTTGGTCACCACTCTACTCCCTTTTACAAAAGAAAACTCTTTCTCTTCCTATTATTCTAATTATTTCTTTTAAAAAATGAGTCGGAACTAATCCTTCCTTTATCCCTCACTGCATACACTACTCTCTTTAACATGTTTGAAGCTGTTCAGAAAGCTGAATAAATCCTATGTCTTTCAATGCACTTAAGGAGTAGAAGGATTGATGTTTTGTTCTGAACATATTCTTGGAAGGAGAAAAGGTTTTACTAAATTAGCATTTTGACGATTTTAAAATTACATTTTCTTGGGGAAATTATAGTTTTAGGTTCACTATAACCGAAGTAAGGGTTCACTATAAACGGAAATATTGATGTACTTTTTAATGTATGCGGGTCGGGACCAACGATTTAGGTTCACTATAACCGAATGTTCACGAAATTGATCCAACTATTGGCAAAATTAATCATGACCTGAATCAAGTTTCTTCATGGGCGAAAAAGTTCGGACTTGGGTTAAATGCTAGTAAGTCACAAGCTATAATAATTGGACATAGGAGACTACTGAACACAATGAACAACAGGCATATCCCAATTATTACAGTAAATAATGCAACTATTCCGTACCATTCCGTCGTCAGAAACCTCGGCATTTTCTTGGAAGAAAATTTAAATTGGGAATGCCAAATAAAGGAAATATCCGAGAGAGTGTGCTATACCACGCATTCTGTTAACCCATTCAGGAACTTCCTCCCGCCAGAATTAAAACAGACTTTAGTGCAAACCCTCGTACTACCACTGTCTGACTATTGCGACGTAATACTTACAGACTTGACAACTGACCTTTCGAACAAGCTGCAGCGTGTGCACAATATGTGTGTCAGATTCATCAGCAATGCTCACAAATTTGACCACATTACACCCTCGTTCAAATCCTTGTCCTGACTACAACTTAGTAACTGTAGAACACTTCATTCACTCTCTTTTCTGTTTCGAGTTCTCCACACTTCTACTCCAAATTATCTTCGTTCCCGGTTTAACTACTTATCCTCCAATCACAATCTAAACACCAGGTCACAGGAGAGCCAAATCCTAGCAATTCCTGCCCACAGAACATCCCACTACTCATCCTCTTTTACTGTCTCAATCCCCCGTGAATGGAATTCTCTACCTCAGAAGATAAGGGGCTGCCAGACAATAATCACTTTCAAGAAAAGACTGAACGATTTCTTACGGGCGCAGTCAAATTGAAGTTATAATTGTGATCGAGTTTAATAATTTAATTTAATTTAATTTAGGTATGATTATCATTACTATTACTGTTATTATTATTATTATTATTATTATTATTATTATTACATAATTATTTTATTGGTGTTATGAAGATGAAAAGAATTGTCATTGTATTATATTAATTATATATTATATTGTCTTGTATTGTAGTATTGTATTGCTTTGAATTGTATTGCATTAATTATGTTATATTCATAGCATTGTCGTAATTTTCTATCATACTGGTTGAGTGGAAGAGAAGGCAGAATGGCCTAAACTCTGCCAGTTATAATAAACCATTATTATTATTATTATTATTATTATTATTATTATTATTATTATTACATAATTATTTTATTGGTGTTGTGAAGATGAAAAGAATGGTCATTTTATTATATCAATTACGTATTATATTGTCTTGTATAGTAGTATTGTATTGCTTTGAATTGTATTGTATTAATTATGTTATATTCATAGCATTGTAGTAATTTTCTATCATACTGGTTGAGTGGAAGAGAAGGCAGAATGGCCTTAACTCTACCAGTTAAAATAAACCATTATTATTATTATTATTATTATTATTATTATTATTATTATTATTATTATTATAACCGAGTTCACTATATCCAGAGCTGATTGTATGACTCTGTATTTAAGTCTCTTTATTTATTATTAGTTTAGTATTACTTTTTCGAGAGTTTCCTAACAAAATTCGATTTTTCGCAGTACCTGTTTCGTTTTTTTTTTAGCTTATATATTTGAAGTATTAATGTTTTTAAAATCTCTGTATCCATCTTTCTCTAACGAAAGCTGAACATCACACAACGCTATCATATTCGTTTATCGTTTACAACACTATGACTCGAATATTGTTCAATAAAATGGTAAACTGATAAAAAGATAATATTAGTAACATGTCTAGTTGTTTTCCGGTAAGAATTTTCCCATTAAAGGGATTATATTTTTCGAGTTTCAGATTTTATTTGATCAGATGATACCTCAAGCTTGGCCATAATTTAGCACGTAAAACAACAGACGTCATCCGTGTGGAATAATTCATAGGTTGTAGTTGGGTCTAACACATCGGATTAATATTTATTACTAGAGAGCGAAATACGTCTAGTCTTTGTGTGCCTGGTTGACCTCAAACCCGTAACAGTTGACCAGTATGCTGGCTGTGGTAAACTTCCAACATATTTTATTCCGTATGTAATATATTTCCAGGAACAGAAATTTCACTTTTAATAGTAATTGACGCACAGTTCTGAAAAGTTTCGTTCCTGAATTTAAATTATTACTGAATAGAATAGATTTATTGGTTACCAATACCTACAGTACGCTCAACGGAGCATGTTCAGCACGGGAATTTCTAGCCTTGCGTTCAACTAGCTGAAATAAAAAAAGAAAACTCATTAAAATAACCTATTTACCTACTATTAGAATGTTGAAACTAAATCTTTTTTCGCGAAACATAGACAAATTTTGTTTCAAGAGAATACCTCGAGCTTGAAAAAGAAGCTCTTAAATCTTTAACATTTGTAACATGGTATTTATGTAAAATAAGTTATTTTGTCTATGATTGCCATCAAAATAAAAGCAAGAAGTGTCCTTGAACTTCAAAATGATATCACTGTGTGTATGGAACACTTGTGCCAGATTTGAGAAGAAACTTTCTGAAAAACAGCCACATTTATCACTAGGGCTAGGATTTTGATGAAACTGCTTCTTTTTTATAGTAAGCCAGAAACATAGCCGCTTTAGTATTTATATGTTATGCGATAAACTGAGTGTTTTAATACATATTTGTTACGGCATTTTTTTTTGCATTTTTTGCTTGTTTCAACTCATAAGAGCATCTTTTGTGTTATTCGGACATTGTTTAGGCATATTCATTTAATTTTGGCCACAAATCCCCATTATTAATATAAAAATATTATTTATTTCCTTTAATAACTTTATGATGAAGTAGGTATTGCTGAAAAAATATGTAAATATAATAAAACAATGGGGATCATTAATAAAATCATGAAATCTTTACTAGAACAAAGACACACAAGAATAGGCTTGTATAAAACCTCAGCACAGCCAGTATTAATACCCTTTATTTTTTACTTGGTTATTTAACGACGCTGTATCAACTACGAGGTTATTTAGCGTCGATGGATTTGGTGATAGTGATATGATATTTGGCGAGATGAGGCCGAGGATTCGCCATAGATTACCTGACATTTACCTTACGGTTGGGAAAAACCTTGGAAAAAACCCAACCAGGTAATCAGCACAAGCGTGAATCAAACCCACGCCCGAGCGCAACTCAGGATCAGCAGGCAAGCGCCTTAACCGACCGAGCTACGCCGGTGGCTAATACCCATTATTTTGTGTAATATTTTAATCGTTTTCCTACACAAATATTGCCATTTTAACGTAGTACACCCCATGTAATGGATCAGTCCAACCATCCCTTCAATATAGACTCCTCTATACTTGCAAATTCCGTATAAAAGTGGCCTTGTGGTGGACCACATGAAAACTACATCAGGTAAAATAATTAATTAAAGTGTACTACTTACAAAAATGATGTAAAATAAAATAAACTTAAATGTTGGTACTATAATTTAATTTAATTTAATTACTAGTCTAAATATTAAGTAGCACAAAACTCCTTTTCCTACTAAGCCAATTTTAGAATGTAAGATCAATTTTTAGGACTTTTTAAGGGCATTTTTTAAGATTTTTAGGTCATAAATGCATAGTTTTAGGAAATTTTTAATGATTTATAGGTCATCAAAATCCTAGCCCTATTTTTTCACATTACTTTTTTTACTGTATCCTGTAAAAACTCAATTTTTTTTTCATTTTCATGTTAAACGTTTTTTTTTTGTTTATGCTTCTAAATAGAAAATAATTGTATGTTCTTGTGGCTTTTTTTTTTTTTTTTTTTGTAAATCACTTCGACTCCTTCAGCTCTTTACACGACCTCCACTTTGGGAACCACTGCATTAAATAAAATGAATGTGTAATACAGTTTGATTGCTTAAATATTTTATTACAACACATAAATATTTAAAGTAGTGATTATTTTTTATCAAAAGTGTGTGTTGGCATCACTAAAGATCAAAGAAGCTAAGCCTCTTCTTTTAGGCATGCGAAAATAATAGGGCCTACCTTGTTTTAGCCTTCTATTATGAATTCTCATTAAAAATCAAGGTGCATCTAATAATGTGGCCAGAGACTGTACCTACAGATTACAATGACATAATCACATGCAAAGAATGGAACCGAACCGTACAAATACTTAAGTCTAAAACGGTAGAAGAGGCGTGGATCGACCCACGAAAAGGTGAATAGACCAATTTTTAAAACTTCCTGAAAAAGGAACAGGTCAAATGGCATAAAGCGAAAAAATGGTCTGAAATTAAGGAGGAAGATCAGGAATTACAAGTATAGTCAGAGAATATGACCTACGTCTGCCTTAATAATATTTATCATGTGTACAAATAGATAGAATTGAGAAGAATAGGTCTACATTTTTTATTTTCGCCAAATGGGTGTGGCTTCTTTAAATTGCATCTTTAGGAAAAAATTACTTTAATTTAGTTGAGAATTACACTTCCTTTGGCAATATTATGAATTATTCAAATAAATCCTTCGTAGAATATAGTTAAAGTTAATTCGTCAACAAAACTGTTAAAAAGAAATATACAGAGGGGTGAAATAGGAAGGGGAGAAAAATCTCACCCTATCAAACAAATCGTTCTTTTTCTCGTAGTAAACGAAACTCCATTTCACCAACGTTCAAAACGACAGTTCCGAGGGGAGGAAGTGGGGATGAAAGGTCGGCTCGGAGTCCATTCTGGTCGTTCTTCTGGATTCCCGTATCTGTGGAGTAGGAAGAAAGAGAGAGGGGGTGACATCATGTCGTGGTGGTATGCAACCACCTAGAGTAGCAAATGAGGCAATCTGCGACTAGAGTCAAATAGTAGAACGACCCTTCCAACCCTCCCAATTCCTTGCCCAGACCTGTTTAACTGCTTCGTGTGTAGATTCCAGTACTTCTCCGGCTTCAGTTTCATCATTATTGCTCCCCAGGGACCATTATCTTAAGGGAAACGAATATAAACTTCTTTCCTCTATCCATCCTCTGCACGTATAGGTAAAAGAGGTCAGAGAGTGAGTAAAAGAGGGATGAAGGAATGTAGTGCTTGTTGGCGTAAGTGTATGCAGAAATGGTGCAATCTCAAGGGGTAGAAGAAGCTTTTCCTCTTTTGACTGCAGTAAAAGAACCACATTGCGAGATTTCTTCTTTGCGTTTTCACTTTTTTTTTTTTTGTGAGTTACTTGTGAATAATGGGTCTAGTATTCGAGATCTCCGTCAAATGACGTACTTGAAACGTCATTTGAATGCATGCATCAATGAAGTCTGAGGCGGCAAAGTGGATTTGGTTGCAGTCTTCTGACGAGAGATGTATCGGTCTTGTATTTTCTTTGCTGATGACTATGGAAGATTTCAAGTTGTGGATCTGCGAGTACTTGAAAGAAAGGAAGCGATGTGAGAAGCGAGTTTTGTGTTATCGTGAGATTTCAAGCAAGGATTCAAGACACAAGTCACTTTCAAGATAATGCAATGGAAATTTCGTCTTCAATTTTATATTTCACTCTGAAGATTTTGTGACTTTACGAAGCGAGAATGAAATAGCCGTTTTTACTGAAGCTCTAATATGCAAACGAATGACTAAACATCATTTGTTAATACTTATTTAGACGTGGTTGAAGCTCTAGAATGAAAATAGCTTCCTTTATCGTACCCATCTTTCTAAGTTGAAATATATATTCCGAAGAAGGAAAAATTAAAAGAACAGCATTTTCTCCGTAATATTCTTTATGTAGAAATACAAGAGCTCAAAATATTGCAAAATTACATCTAAGTTATATTATTTCACTACTTCCATGACCTAGTTTCTTGAGGGAGTCAAGTATAGCCAAACGGAAAGTTAAGGACAGTGCTAGGTCTCGATTATTATGATTATGAAACTTCTCATCTTTTGACTTAGAACTATTTTTCTCCTCACTAGGTGTGGAGAAAAGAATTTGGGAGTTGACTGTCACACAAAAATGTAAAACCTCGTGTTCTTCTTGTATTAACCTTGTTATCCTTTTTACGCCAAATTTTAATATAGACCAGGCCTGCAGAACTCGCAAAGTAGGGGAATTATGACGGCAGCCTCACTCCACTTCTATTGGGGATGTTCGACTTCTGCCCCGAGAATGAATGTTGATGCAGCCGAGCGTAACTAGAACGCCGTGACCGCACAGGTAGAATAGGTGGGTGGGGTAAAAGAGGGGAGGAAAGCAGTCGCTCTCAAGAGTACAGTTCTGCAGGACCTTTATAGACAGTACCCCGAAGACCGAAATTATAGTAAATATTCTTACTCCATTTATCACTAAACAAGAATGATCTAACCTTTGTCGTTCACTTCCTTTCTAGTGTGAACACGAAAGTAATTTTATTTTGTAGTACTCATTTCTAACGAATTATGCAGAGCGAACCGTAAGTAATGTCATTAATTTCAGGGGGTTATTCTTTGAGAGATTTCAAACAAAAGAGTTTAATAAAATTTTGCTCGTTTTTTCCCTCCTTTTCGAGAAAAAAAATTATTTTATATGAAACATTTCATACGGGGTTTCGTGAAAATCATTGAGTTTATTCTCAATATTATGAGTAAATTTAAGAGAAAGCTATATTATGATAATAAATAATTGAAAGAATTTCAGTTTTGTCCTTTAAATGTACAGAAATTTGATCCGAACAAATATCACATTGTAAAATTCCTTTGCAGAAAGAAAAGTTACATTTGTTCGGATCAAATTTTTGTACATTTAAGGGACAAAACTAAAATTCTTTAATAGTATATAAATTGCAATTGTTCAGTTATTAATGAAGTTAATGAGGTTAAATACTTAGGTATAATTAATGATAATCATTTAAAATGAAATAATCATATTCATTATATTTGTAATAAATTACGTAAAACATTCTGTTACTTTGTTGTTCTAAGAAATATTTTGTCAATTAACTGTTTACGTATAATTTATTTAGCATTATTTCAATCTATATTTATGCATGGTATCATAGTTTGGGGTGGAACGTATAATCCAACCTTTATCCGTTAATTTTACTACAGAAAAAAGTATTAAAAATTTGTTTAAAAAAGCAGAAATCTTACCTAACTGAATTGTTGTTTAAACTCTTCATGGTTTTCAATATTAAACAAATGTATTATTTTATTTTATTAAAATATTTTCATAGAAATTTTAATAACTTTGAAAGGTATATACATAAATATATAACTAAAAATATGACTTCTCTGCGTTTCTGTGAACCAAAATGTAAATCCAATGCAGCTTTTCATCACAGCATGAGTCAAGGTCCCAGATTATTAAACAAATGTTATTCCAATATTATTTTAACCACGAATCCTCTCCAAATTAATAAAAAAAAATTGTATTTGATTTATAGTTTGGGTTTAAACATATTAAACACTATTTAATCTGTATTCACTCTCAATTTTAATTTTATTTTTGTCTGTACTGGAATCCCCACCTGAGCACGAGTCTTACTCATTCAGGAGTGGGCTAGTTTATCTTTCATTCTATTTATTAACTTGTATTCATTTAAAACTTAGTAGCAATAAAATAAATAAAATAAATAAAAGTATATTATCATAATACATTGCTCTCTTAAATTTACTTAGGATGTTTTGGAAATAAGTCAATGGCTTTCTCGAAACACGCTATGAAATATTTCATACAATTTTTTCCTCGAAAAGGAAGCAAAAACGACCAAAATTGTATTAAACTCTATTTTCGATATATCTGAAAGAATAAACCCCTGAAATTATTAACATTACTTACAGTTCGACCTATATATCAAGTGTAATTCTAGTGTTACTCTTTAATCCTATATTTATAACAAAAATAATATAAATGATAGATAAGTGGCTTAAATCGGTCGTTGTATCCTGTATAAAAGTATGTTCATAACACAGAGTGGATGCTATTCTTTCCGTGGCGATAAACATAAATCAATGTGCTGTAATGTAACCGCTCGAATAAGGCCGGGTAAAGGGGTGAGAGTATTTGGGGGGTAGGGACACGCTCCATATCTCAGTGCTGCAGGCCCCCCTGTTCCTTCGCTTTTGATTGGCGTACTAGTTCCACCACCCCCTCCTCCTACTACCAAACAACGTGAGTGTGAGAATGGATTGTTATCGCAGTAGGTGGCAAACATGTGAACGGAGCCACATGTTTGTGAGAGATATTGCGATCTCGGGCCAAAGCTGCCCCTACATCAGGTGCTCAGCCATGTTATTTCAGCTACTGTAGTTTTGATTGGGTTACAGATGCTGAAATTTATCGCTTTGCGAAGTTCTCTCTAGGATGTTAGAAACTGTAATTTAAGACGTTTACATTTTTCATTTTTACGTGATGATGATGATGATGATGATGATTAGAGCATTCATTTTTAGCCCCATAACACGAAAGACAGCGAATGTTAAGTTAGCTGTACGGAGTATGGATGACGTTACTTGAAATTGCGTACTTACGGATCACATACAAAGTACTGGGTGTTCATTTCAAAGTGTGTCATGACGTCACTGTTGTGAGTCAGCGATTTGAAGCGAGTTTCAGCTTTTATGTCAGAGAAGTTGCCTATTAATCAAGGCGTTCAATCTCAACTTGAGAACGTGTACGGTATAACTTGAAAGTCGTAGCAACAGATGGCGGTCTGTACGGTCTGTGTGCTACCATAACCTCCTTCGCACTGTGTTTTGCGCGGGCAAGTCGTACGCAGGGTATTTGTTATCATCCGTTGCATACCACAACATTCCATAACACAAATCAAATGCTCCGTGTCCATGTTGACTGTCCAAGTTAATGTCAACAAATACGTAAGTAATCGTCTTAACCCTATCGCCATATCCCGACAGTAAGAAAAATACTCACCTCAGTACGTGTTTCCAAACAGTTCACATTCCTGCCACTACCGGCGTTACCGCACGTAACGGTACGTACTTCCAGAGTCCGAGTCCTTGGTATCCACGGACTCTACGTACTTCAGAATGAACGCCGTACTTGCTAGGCAACTTCTCTCGCATTTAGGTAATACGCCTCTGCGGAAGTGTAGGAAGATTGAATTTTCTAGGCTCATCGGCTAGCCACATGACGGCATACAGCGAGCCATGACACACTTGGAACTGAACACGCAGTAGTTGCGGAGTTGTAAGACAGACCGTCCACGTAGAGCACACAGCGAACGTTCCGTGTCAATTATCTTTAGTTGTACAGGGACATCATTTTAGATAGAACTAAACTGCCCCCCCCCATTAAGGGTAGCCCTTACGGACTCAGTATATCCTCAAAAAAAATTATTATACATCATCATAGGTAACATAGGTTTTAAATTAAAAAAAAAAAAGAGAAACAAAGAAAAGGGCGTGAAACATTACAATCGCTATTAATGTGGCACCATGTGATTAATTAGGATTTGGTAGGATTTTGTTTAATACAATTATCACAATGTCATCCCTCAAAGATGTTGGCAGAACAAATTTCCGTCGAAATTCTTCGAAAAAAGCTGGTATAGTCCCTCGAGCACCTATGAGCAAGCCGAATACCTCAACGTGAATTAAGGCATATTTCAGCTTGAAATAGTTGACTGTAGGCTCATAGATCGACTTTTTCTCAAGGTGGACCTCGGCTGACTGATGACATCCTACTTCAAAACGTATGGTGGGGTCCACAGTGATGCCCTGTTTAGTGTCAGCATTGTACGCTAAAATATCTACTCGTCTCGGTGACCCATTTTCAGCTAAACAGGAGATTTCTTCTTCTACTATCCAGCCCTTAGTTCTTAATGCGGCGGCAATTTTGGATCTTACAAGATGATGTCTAGAGTTCCTCAAGAGCAATCCCTGTTCACAGAATCCCAAGACGTGTGCTAAAGTTACTAACATTTCTGATTTCATAATATGGATATTTAAACACATTTTTCAAAATGGTGGCGGTTCATTTCCATACAGGCTTCAGTTCTAATGTATGTAATTTCAATTACCAGTTTCGTCCTTCGTACTAGTAACTCATGTTGAAATAATTCTGTACCTACTCTGTAAAAGAGTACCTTACGTACTGTAAATTCAATCTTCACTTCTGCTCCACCCGAAAAGATAAAATTACTCAGACATGCTATCTACTGTCCGTCCAAGTGGTTATGTCGTAGGATCGTAGAAAGGAGGAAAATCACGTGACAGTTAATTACTTAAAGAGGCCCTTTTATGTAAGTTATTTCAAACAGTTGTATGGGTATAATATTAGGTAGATGTCTAATTCCTAACAGAAATTAATGTTCTCAGAAAAGAGCTAATACATCCCAGCCACTAGCCTTTACAGAGAGGCGAATAGAAGCTGGTGGGGAAAACCGGAATGCGACGTAGGCAAATACACGACAGTACCTGTGCGAAAATGATGCAATACTAAAATTTCTTTCGTCATTGGAAAACGCGAACATATTTTTGGAACGTACTGTGACGGTAAGGATACTATGACTGTATATGCTGTCTTGGATCTGTGTGGAAGACGGTTGAACTTCATTAGTAGAAGGGGTGGGAGTGAAGTACATTCAAAAACTCAGGTACAATAAAAATTGAAGTAAAAATAAAATGATGTCCCTGTACAAGATCAGTGCATTTACAATGCCGAAAGCAAAACGTTCATTACAGAATTGTTTGAATAATATTGTGGAGGACTTTGGAAATGAACATATAAAGTCACATGTCGACTCTATTAATATGTGTTTTGTGTAAGATGTAGGTAAGGGGAAGTAAATGTAAGTACTTGAAACAACATTGTAATTCAAAGAAACATATTTACCGTAAATTTGTTCACCAGGGTAGGCAATGAACAATCGTCCATCTCTACTGACAATGAGGCTAAGGACTCGGAATTTTACAGAGATTTATATGAAACGAGGTTTAAATGTAATGTACCATTTCACAAGCTCGAAAATAGTTATTTTAAGGACTTTCTGGAAAAATATACACAGCCAATCGTTCGCTAAGTGTTAGTTCATTTGTTCCTCTCAAGAATGATTAATAGAAGTGACTCACCTTTATATTAATGCGAGTGTACGTGTCCAGTGTGTCCCAGCGGGTACTCCATCCCCTCGATCTGATGTCAACAAACAACGCCGTGAACTCCATGTGCACACAACTAAAAGGTATGGGGCTAAAAATGAAGGCTCTGATGATGATGATGATGATGATGATGATGATGATGATGATGATGATGGTGCGTCTAGTTGTATTGTGGCTAAATTGTTATTAATGTATGATCTTTTCAGGGATTCAAATCAATTGAGGATGATTGTTTTTCCTCTGGAGAGAAGTGAAAATTGTAAAATTCCCCATGTTCTATTATTAAAATGAGGAGGAATATGAAATAGTTACCGTTAAACTATCCATCGAAGGCCTCGAAGTCGTTGTAAATGATCTTTTCATGAAACTTCTCGATATTTCAAATACCCCAGGTTATGGTGTGGAATTTCTGGCTGCTCTAATTTATTTCCTATTT
Organism: Periplaneta americana; assembly: GCF_040183065.1. Classification (NCBI taxonomy): domain Eukaryota; kingdom Metazoa; phylum Arthropoda; class Insecta; order Blattodea; family Blattidae; genus Periplaneta; species Periplaneta americana. Next base: position 32,517,985 of record NC_091121.1, read on the forward strand.
TTTTATTTTCAATAAAATACGCATATATTGGACTTTTGATGGAAAAAAGTAGGAAGAAAGTGTACATGTTAACAGAAGTAAAACATTGTTATTATTATTATTATTATTATTATTATTATTATTATTATTATTATTATTATTACTTTTATCTCATTATGCTTACTTTTATCTCATTATGCTATGTAGTTTAGTCATCCATTTCATCCCGTCCATTCATTGTCATTATTGTCGTTGTATTATAATCTTGTATATCTTTGTAATACTATTTTATATGATTCCATTCTTCATTTATGATTGCATTATTTCATTTGTAATTATCATTTTAATTAATTGCCATTAATTTAATTATTTCTTTGTACTTTTCTTGTAAATTATTGCTAATGTTTTTGTTATATTGTTTGTGCTGAACTCTGGCTGTTGTACAGCACATTAAATATAAGTAATTAAATAAATAAATTATTATTATTATTATTATTATTATTATTATTATTATTATTATTCGTCATGGCACGTTCACAGGTTGCAGATAGAGGAGACGGCCTATAGATATTGAGATAATCAGTAAAATGTGTCTCAGTGAATCATACAGCAAAGTCCATATAGGCGAATTTCCTTTCTGACGCTTTCCCAATTCACTGCGACCCAAAGCAAGGAGAGGCACTATCACCTTTACGTTTTAACTTTGCTCTAGAATTTGCCATTAGAAATGTTCAGGAAAACAGAGAGGGTTTGGAATTGAACGGGTTACATCAGCTGCTTGTTTATGCGGATGACGTGAATATGTTAGGCGAAAATCCACAAACTATTAGGGAAAACACGGAAATTTTACTTGGATAAAGTAATGAGTAGACTTCGTTGAATTGCCACACGCAGCATGCAATCAGGTTGCCGATGTATGGTAGTATAGAAGAGGAGAGCGACCTCCCTTTCTCGTAGTATAAGCAGTTCATGTTAAGAGTTGTGACCGGTCCAAATAGATAGAGCAGCTACAGCTAATGTATACCTAAGTAAGCACTTGTTTTTGCATTACTGTGGTTGGAATAGTTCAAAGCTTAACATTTGTTCAGTGCAGACAAGAATTCAATCAAACATACTAAATTGAGAGTGTTGCTGTTCCAAACAATTGCCCCTTGGATACCCTTACCCCCGTAGCCAGTCTTGACCACGTTGGGGAACGTGGTTGAATGCTATTAATTATTATGCAGAACATTACGGCAAAATAATGGAGGTAATTTATGCATTGGATAGCGCAGGCAGTTCCGCTGTTGCAGCTGTAAAATCATTGCCTTGTGAACAGCTATTGGAAGATATTCTGTTCATTGATTCTAATTTTAAAATCCTGTCCAAAAGCATTATCCTGTTAGAATCGTCTAAACTACAACTCTCAGAAGCCCTTACTATAGTGGATAAAGTATCACAAACCGTTATCCAACATAACAATTCACTAATTTCAGAAAAGTGAAATGTAAGTTGAGAAACGATATTGCTAAAAATTCTGTCTATTCACAACTTCGTATCATAAATGAAGTACTATCAGGTCACGACAAGACGTCTGAAGTTGGTGTACTAAAAAGTAGTGACTTCCCGTTCTTCAAATATGCACCTATTACATCGTGTGATGTTGAACGTACATTTCCCAATATAAAAACTGTTTCAGTGACCATCGGAGGAGGTTACTTTGCAGTCGCTCAAAATGTACGTAACTTTTCACTGCAATGCACATATTCAAGGATGATGTGAGTATAATACATTAAATTTAAAGAGTTAATATATCTCACTATAAAATAATTGTGTATTTACATGTTTAGACATTTCCTACTTCAATGATCATTCATTATATTTCTTGAATGCAGGATACAGGTTTTATTGTAACCACAGTATACTGCTCACTGTGTACATCAGAGGCATACTCCATCCTTTGCACGCCCCCTTCTCATACAGTTTATACCGCGTGCGCAGTAAACCTTGCGATTCTCGTGGCAATTCCACGAAGTCTAGTAATGAGATAGGTTTGGAAGTAAATCCCGAAAAGACTAAGTATATGATTACGTCTCGTGATCAGAACATAGTACGAAATAAAAATACAAAAATTGGAAATTTTTCCTTCGAAGAGAAGAAAAATTCATATACCTTGGAAAAACAGTATCAAATATAAATGACAGTAGAGAGTATATTAAACGTTTACCCCCGAATCTGCGGAATAATAAGCCAGAGCGCTGTGGCACTGGCCCAAATGTGGAGTTGTACGTACATAAGTTACCGGTATTCTATTACTTTCTCGAGTATTTTTTTCATACTCGATCCATCTAAAACTTGTGTAATGTTATCCGTCGTTCAGTGTATACATTTGCAGACTCAATCGTTATGTTGGCTTCCTGAGACATCTGTTCACGGATAAATATACTTCGTGGACATTGTTAATGTCGGTGATGAAATCGGTGGAAAAAAATTTGAAAGGTACGGTGAAATGCGTCCTTGAAAATAAATCTGGTGCTGAAAAAACCGACTATGTGAGCTCAAAGGCTTTTGGCCACTTGTCTCTCTCAGTATTTCGCCGTTTTACAGATGAATCATTAGAAATAGCTACCACATGAAGGAAGAACACAATAGAATAACAAATAAATTTGAACAGATCCTCTCTATTTCGGGTAGAGGATTCTGTAACAGCGTCACGAATACGCTTCATGACATTCGCTTTCAATGAAAACACAATAAGACTTCTTGGACCCGCTTGGATTTTAACTGTAGCACATCTCATTCAGTGGCGTCAACGTCGGTTAAAAACGCAGTAATCATTTATTACGAAACGACGGTTAAACAGTAACCGTGGTTAAAATGTAATTTCTGTGCACCATTCGTAATCACCGATTACTTAAACATAGTTAGCTGACACCTCATTTAACCAGAGTAAAGTCTATGCTGGTGTACTGTTTCTACAAAATGACTGAAGGAAAGCATTCATACCACTGCAAAGATAATAGTCAATGTCTAAAAACGACAGCGCTCGCTCCGTTCTACATCGAAGTGAACATGTCCTATATTTTCGCGTTGCGTTTGTTTGCCTTTGGGCGCTGTTATATTTGCGAGTTGCATTTCTTTGTTTTTCATTGCTGTTAGGTTAAAATCGTATAAAATAGAAAATTGAATACAAAAATGATTATATCCCAATGTGAGGCTAAAGTATCGATAGACTTACTTACTAGATTTAAATATATTATATAATAAAGAAGGAATATCCATAAAGGAAAAGGATGCAGAAGATTAGTAGGAATGTGTGTACGACCCAAGTCCCCATTTACACCAGGTTACTGTTCATTATCCTAAGATCCATCCATAACCTCTCTTTGTTCAGCCAGTGACATAGAGAAAGAGATATTCAAGTATTCCATCTTAAAATACATAAAATAAGTTACATAGAATCGTAATATAAGCAGCCGATCAATAGAAGAAATATGACTATTTTTGAGTTATTGCGGGTGAGCCATTTGTAGATTTTGACAAACAAAATCCCATCTGAAATTTTCTGTCACCTAATTCCTCGTAAGAATTCTCTCTTTCCACTGATGAAACTTCACTCTCACGCTCTATCCAAGTAATTCAAGTACTGTACAATAATAATCGTCTTCGAAATAAACATCTGTGTTTCTGGCCGCCATTTTGCTTTACTTGCTCTACTAATCACTGGTTATCTCCTTTAACTACTCGAATATGTCCGGTTAGAGATTACTGTGGTTAACCTCATATTTAAATCTTAACCGAGGTCGATCCACTGTAAAAATGCTTAACTCAGGGGTTAGGTGACAATTTTAACTAATGGTTACACTAACCGACGTTGATGCACGTGGGCATAAATGCTACTCCGCTTGAATAGTAAAAACTAAATTTATTTAGTATATTCATGATAAATGAAACTTACTTTCTGCAGTTAATATTCCTATTTCTGGGTCTTGGTGATGAATAACGCAAGGAGATGGAGCAGAAAGGGAGAGGTGGTGTTGAAAGAACTAATAAGGCACAAGACAAATGAATAGCTGGTGACACTACGCCTGGGAGTTTATCAATGTCACTTAGCAGGCCTCGTTACTGTAGCTATTAAGGCGACCCCTGGATTGTGACATTGCCCAATTTATCAACTATATGACACTATCTCGTAAGTTGGCGCTTACGGTCAAATGCTCTAGTGTTTCACGTATAATCGACTCATTATTCCTAAGATATTTAAAACGTTTCTTAACTTTGATGAATATACTTAAAATATACGATTAAAATATCGAAAACACAAGTTAAAACAGTCGTCTTCCACGGACAGGACATTGTTATCATCATTTAATACGCGGATTAAGCCTGCAGGCCTGTTCGGATTTCAGGGTGTTTTTATAATGTCTGGCCAGCTTTATCTTGGACATCATACATTTTTCCTTTCATCTAATTTGTAATGGAACTGTTGCTATGGTATCCTATGTGTCTTAATTTGGTGTAAGTGTTATTTCCATTTGTTCTTGTAATAATCTATTAAGGTATGTACACCCACAAAACGCAAAAAATGATGAAGAATTAGTATTTTCAAAATATAACTATTTTAATAGAGAATTTTCTCCTCTTTAATTTCATGTAAGAATTTTCGATTTATGCCTTATGGTTTTTCAAATACGTCCCATTTTCCAAAATGCTGCCTCAACAGCCACGGTCACTTACTTTTGGACTGCATTACTTTTGGAGTGATCTTCGTAGCAGTCAATCCCTTCGTCCAGAATTGCTTGTAAAATAAACTTCTTTCTAGTCCCGAAATAGATGCATAGATATCTGGGCATGATCATTAGATTGAAAAAACTTTTTTACATAATGAAGTAATTTATCATCTTTTACTGTTAGTAATAAAACTGTAAATTTGTGTGTCAATGATATTGTACGTCATTTTAATAAGAGTCCAAAAGTAGAAATTACAATTCTGAGGAGGATGGGCATAAACCGTGGGACAAACACCATCGCAGGATTTGTTGCATCAATGGAAATAGGGACAAAAATGCCAAAAAAAAAAAAACATTCAACACCTGAAGTTAAAACAAGGCGGAGATATTTGAGAGGCAGAAAGAAGCTGAAACTGGACCGACATGAAGCTGCTTAAGGGGTGACTGACATATGATGATGGAGTCTTCTAGACTCTGAAAGTTTGTGGCTCATTTACTGTAAATAGTAATTTTAGAATATTTAATTCTTTCAAACATGATATCTCAGTCAAATATGGTGATACCAAGAAGATATTGGTGTCATTTTGAAGCTTGAAATGTCCCCCAGTGCCTAACAATGAGTAAAATAACATTAATATAACTAATAATTGTCTATGAATTTTTTACTTGATTTATGCAACATAAAATATTATTGTAAGTTACATATATGGTAATATTTAATTAATGTAAATAAAAATAAAAAATAGCTCTATGTCGAGCACTAAAGAATAGTTTTAGCTATAAAACAGTGAAAAAACTGTGGCTCTATCTTAAAAACGGCATGAGCTATCATGTTTCAAGTTGCATGTGAAAATTATAAACAAAATAATTTTTATAAACAATTTAGACATAATTTCAAGGGATCTGTTCACTTCATTCTCTTTCTGGTACCATTCTCAATTGTATAAAAATTTTACAGATAAAAAATTACACAAAACAAAATTTTTTGTATGTAAAGGTGTACATATACCTTAAATTATTCAAAATTTTTAGTTTTATATATATATATATGTATATACACACACACACATACATACACACACATACACATTTGAGCTCAACAACGATCGAGAAAGCTAGACTAACAGCGCCCGCAAAACCGAAAAAAAGCTCTCATGTGTGAAAAATAATTGTGTTACCAGCAATCTCTACGTTTTAAATATAATAATAACTACATAATTTTATAATTGATCAGTTATCAGCAGTTTTTAAGCACTGACATTTCCATTATACAGAGTGAAAAGTAATTAAAAACCGACAAACTCCAAGACGTTGTATAGGACACCAAAACAAACGGTTTTCTCTAAAGTCATATTTTCCTCAAAGGCTTTATTAAACAGGCAGAAGGCATATGCCTTCTTCAGTTCATTCACATCAACCTGAAGTCTTTCAATGCGTTAGATAATCCATGTCCCGCCGATGTAACCTTTGTGTACAGGTCAATGGAGGTATTTTTTAACATATTTTGCAGTGATCTTGGTGTGTAAATGTTTTTGAATATCTTTCGCAGTAATTTTGATGTATAAATGTTTTTTCAACATTTTTGTAGGGTTTTTCGCGTGTAAATGTTTTATAAGAGACTCAAGTAATAAGGCACGGCAATGGTTGTGTTACTTTAAGACCTGGTGTCTCACAGCACAATCTGACATTGGAGCAAATTATTTGTTTCGGTGTCTCATGCTAACTCCCGGAGTTTGTCGGTTTAATTACTTTTCACCCTCTAGTTATTAAGTTAAAATATTCTGTAATTTTATAATTTTATAAAGTTAATTTTTCTTTTCAACTTCAAATTTATTTTTTCTTGATTCAAAAATCCTTGCATAACATATCCATAAACGGTCTTACTAATAAAAACTCTATATACAGACGCCTAACTGTCTTATACTTACACAATGAGTAGCTCGTTTATAAGTCGTGTGTAAATTCCTTACTAATAATCACTACATACGTCGTGTATAACAGTATAACTGTTACACAGCTACGTCATAGTTTCGTCACTACTTTATTACGAAAGGTAATAGAATATCTGAGGTTCTCTATTGAATCCGGTAGAACGATCTAGTGTGGCGTGTTAAGTATCGATAGTACAACTGGCTCTAATCGATTACCACACTATATTTTGGTCAAAGAGTACAAGCTACAGCAATATTATTCTATTATTTTGTGCTCTTTGGTTCATTCTTCTGTGGTTACAAGGCAACCATCATCATAAAATGACAGTCGATACGAACAGCTGTTAGAGGGGCGGCCATGTTTTTCTATATATACAACGGTTAAACTAGGGGTTTCGTGTATATAACTACTGCAAAGCAATTCCCATTGTATAGTTAAAGCCTGTTTATATTTCCATTGCTTATGCATGGTTTATTAGTAAAGTTTTCTCTCTCAACTCTGCATAAGTCTCGTATAAAAACTATACACGGTTTATTAGTAAGACTGAAAGAATATAATACAAAATAAAAGCCATTGTACACAATAGGTCCAAAAGAATATGTGGAGTGACTAATAATCCCAGGTATACAAACAAAGTTATCAAAAAAGGGTATGTAGTCCAGGGTTAAATTCAACAAGGGAAATATCTTTAGATCAGGCACAAGTTGAAATAGGTTGAGTTTGGAGGCAACAGTTTAACAAGAAACATTGGAGTCGTTTAACACGATTCAGTTGCCTCGAGCAGGGGCCAGAAACAAGATTTCCTATTAAGGAGATGAAACGCTAGTCACTAGCCTGGAATGAGTGTTCAGTTTAGAGGAGGGCAGAGAATTATATTAATAAATAGGGGATGTTTTGGCCAGTCATGCATTAAGGGTGTAGTGCAGTTTGGTGAGGTGATTACCTTCCAACCCCTCGATCTCCGCCCTACTAGCTTCTCTCATTTGCGGTATAATTACAAACCCGTTGCTAACCCCCTGCCCACCACCTTTAAACCATTCAGTTTATAGCAGACAAATTTGAATGCAGAAGGGGGCGGTGACCACATAAAGCAACCGCCCCACTGCTTCTTGATTCTTCTAATTATCACCCATGTGGAATCGTATTAAGGCTAGATATGGGCTCTTGTGTTGTTGACAGCCAAGGCCGAAATTCAAATGGCGAGGTTTATGGATTAAACTTTGAGAGGTGCTGTGAGCCCAACGGGGAGCGAGTTCCATTCTTGACCAACTAATTAAACTGAACATCTTCCAGTATCTCTTATGCATTTAGGTTATTAGTAACACGGTTTCTAACCATCACATTAATCTTCGTTATCTTCATTATCATTATCATTTTCGTAATTGTCTTTGTCATGTATGTATGTATTTATTCACACTGCTATAGGTCTCGCAAGTACGGAATACCGACGGAAGGAATGCGAATCAAATACTGCGATAAGGAAGAGCGGGCGAGAGGAAAGGTCACGAGATAACTTGAACACTGCCATCGTGATCTAGACCAGGCCGTAATGCAGGATGTGTGACGTCACTCGATGGGTCGGGCTTTTCTATTTGAGTATACGGAGCTGAGTGAAATATATTACTTTAATGCGTGTCAGTGCTCAATTTTATTTAGTGTAATGTGTGTATAAGATATGTTCACTTCTTACTGCATAATATGTTGCAGAAATAATTACAAAACTGTGTTATTTTAATGTGAACGGAGTTTTACATGTTAACATAACCTGTTTGCATCAACATTTTAAGTTTGGAATGGAAGCTATTTTGAGATTTAATAAAGAAGAATTATTTATATTGTGATTTTAATTTAGCACATCTATCTTCCTTACTTGTAGGTAGAAAATTTACCACAGTTCCTCCTATGAAATAAGTGTAGGTACGTACGGTTGTGTGTTACTGTATCTGGTAGGTTAGATAAATAGTATTCAGTACGACCCAGTATAGTAGGGAACAAGTAAATAATACAATTAAATTGTTATCCAATGCAATGTGTGCATAAGTTCCGGCTAGTTCAATTTATTTGTTGCATAATGTGGCAGGAATAATTATAAAACTGTGTTATTTTTATGTGAAGAGAATTCACCATGTTAACATAACCTATTTGCACCAACATTTTAAGTTGAGAACGAAAGCTATTTTGAGATTTAATAAAGAAGAATATATTTAGGATAAACTTCAGAAGACGGTTATCTTCCTTACTTATAGGTAGAAAATTCACCACAGTCCCTCCTATGAAATGTACATACGGTTATATTACTTAACTAGGGTTAAACGAGCGCTGAGGTATAATTCCGGTAACTTCTGAACTGAAAACAGTTGAATTTATTTTTTCTGGAGATGCATTTCATCCTCTAAGCAAGGCATAATAAAAGCCTGAACTAACCGAACTAATTAGTATATGCAAGGTGTATGAATTCGAAGGGAACTACCTCAGCGCTAGTTTAGCCCTGATAACATATTAAACTAATCAGACTGGAGTACCGTATGAAACGAATAAATACAATTGAAGTGTAGACAAATTGCATTTACAAGTTATACGTAGCGTTATGCTTAATTATGATGCGTAATTGCGAATGTAGAAATAAGGCAAGTACTGAAGCGGTAATTAGGAGAGGGAGAGACCGATTTATCAGCGAAGCGATATCTCCATATTTTTATTACATGTATTCGCGGGGATGTTCTGGCGACTTCGTTAGAATTAGCTTCCTCACACAGGTGTTTCGTCACTTGTCAGCATCGGACAGATTTAGGGCCACCTTGAGCGGGGTTTCGTATAGACTCGATGAAGCATAAAAGCCGGAGTCGGACTAGACCCGTGGGAAAGATACTGCCAAGCTTGGGTTTTCCAAAGAACGGGTATTCTTGTGAGATATACAAACTAATTAGATGTTATGGGAAATCCAAAGTTTAAATTTAGAGATGACATATTTCGCGCCCAATAAGAAGAGATCTTGGTCCGGCTTATGAGGTCACTTTGGACCAATAGGGAATAGATTTTAGGCCAGTTAGTGACGTAGTTTTTAACCAATAGGATAGTTAGTTTTAGCGTAGGATAGGTTTTTATAAATAAGGGTGACGGGGAGCGGAGATGAGGACTACTATTCCGCTTCGGAGCGGAGATCATCAAAACTACTTTACATCGTGTCGGCGGCCCTACATACAGGGCAGAATAACTACTTCGTTTGGTGTCGACAGGACTACTATTTCGCTTCGTGTCATAGTGTACTGGACAGAGTATTGAATTTGTAGTATCGGATAGAGCTTATTCAGAGCCGCCATAGAGTCGATACAGAAGTGCGACCAACGATTGAATTATATGTCAGCCGGAAATACATATTCTAGGGTTTACCAAGTGGATACGACAATAAACTTATAGTTTTGAAGTTTACGCTGCCTTTTATTTAAGTAGCCGGCTTGGTATTATTCCCGACATCAACCTACACCACAACCGTACCTCGGCTACCCTGAGTGAATCTCACGCAACATCGAGACGCACCCACCCTCAAATGGCGCCCAACGTGTGGTCACAATAACCACTCACCCTCAAATGGCGTCCAACGTGGAAACTCAATAACGACAGCCACCCCCCCCCACAAATGGCGCTTTCCAACGTGGGGCTCGAAGGAAGACAGCTGTTCCAGTGACCGGCCCCGGGTGCGAACACAGCACCAAACAACGAGGAGGACCGGACGGAGCAGTTCAGCCCTGCATAGCCGAGGAACGACGCTGGAAGGCGGGAACAGAACCAAGCCATCGCGACATCACGACAACACTAGAGAAGACAACACGGGGACCACCAGAGAAGGCGACTCGGAGAGGCTGTGGCAAGTATGAATAGAAGACGTATAAATGTGTATATATGTATATGATATTTTGGGGGAATTATTATAAAGTGTATATGTTTCAATTTCTGGTGTGATATTTTGGGTGTATATATATATATATGTATTTTTTTTTTTGTGTGTGATATTTTGGGGGAAAGAGTGAAATAAATGTATTGCGTAATTTGTTGGAAGTGAGTCGAGTGCAAATACAGGCCTAGTTAGATTATTATTGGGAAAGCAAGCGTCGGATAGATGACAGAGTAGCGTATAGATGATACTACGTAGCCATAGGAGTAAAGTAGTTAGGAAAATACGAGAAAGACGAGGAAATAGAAACAAGGGAACCATGGAGCAAAGGAAGGACGAGGAAATTATGGAAATTAGGGAGGAGGTCGAGAATAACGCAGGACAAGAAATAGAGGGAGAGCGAACGGTGGAAAAGCAACAGAGTAGAGACAGTGGCAAAGGGGAAATGACGCTAGAACAGTTATGGGAGCAGATGAGACAATTCATGGAAAATAAATTAGACAACAATTCAAGGGAAAGTAGAGAACAGATGAAACAAATGGAAACTAAATTAGAGAATAACTCAAGGGAAAGTAGAGAGCAGATTCTGAGGGAAAGTAAAGAACGAATAAAACAAATGGAAACTAAATTAGAGAATAACTCAAGGGAAAGTAGAGAGCAGATTCTGAGGGAAAGTAAAGAACAAATAAAACAAATGGAAACTAAATTAGAGAATAACTCAAGGGAAAGTAGAGAGCAGATTCTGAGGGAAAGTAAAGAACAAATAAAACAAATGGAAACTAAATTAGAGAATAACTCAAGGGAAAGTAGAGAACAAATAAAACAAATGGAAAATAGATTGGGGGAAAGTTCGAGAGAGATTAGAGATCATATTGCAAAATTAGCGGAAAGAGGAAACAAGATGGAGGACAAAATAGAGAAGCTAGAGGGGAAATTAACCGAGAATGGGATCGGAATGGAGAACCAATTGAAGATAGCTATGGATAGGATGTCAGAAAGTATGAAGGATTTAGAAGTTAGAGTTAGAGATAGCGCTACCAGAGAGAATAGCGATCTAAAATCAGCTGTGGAGGAAACGATAGTGGAAAAGGTTCGGGAAATTCAGAATTCGGTGGAAGAGAAAATAGGTGAGATGGATCAGGAAGTGGACGGTCTCAAGCGAGCCATAAAGAATAAAGAAAGGGCGGATAACGAATGTTTGGAAGAATTAAGAAGTAAACTAAACTCAATAAACGACGTACTAAATGGGGGTAGTCCCGCAAATTTAAGCGGACATAGCAGCTCGGACCGTGCAGTTTCTAGACAAGAGGGCACAAGTGAGAGCCCGGCATCAGGTAGCAACATAAATGTAAGACATGTTAACAATAGTGTTAGTGAGGAATGTCAGACCTCACGGGATGATGTGCGTAGTGAGTTGATAAATGTAAACGACAAGGCATATTTAGGCCGTCCCCAGTACCCCACTCACATTTTGAATGAGATTGGTTACCCTATTTTTGATGAGGTTGAATTTTCAAACCCACATAACTACATAAGTGAGCTAGAAACGTACTTCAGAGTAAGAGGGGTGCCGGATGACCTAAAAATGACTGTTGTACGAAAGAGCCTAAAGAGCCGACCACTCAACTGGGCGCTAGTGGCCCTAGGGGATAATGTCACTTATGAGGAATTCAGAGAAAAATTTTCGGAGAGATACTGGGGACAAAGACAACAACAAAGAATTAGGAAGGAAATTAATCAGAGCAGGTTTGACGCGGGAAGAGGCGTCTCTATGATAGACTATTTTCTTGAAATTGTTAAGAAAGGGAAAAGCCTCAATCCGCCAATACCGGATTCAGAGCTGATCCAAACTGTGATTTCGCAGTATCCCGAGAACATAAGATATAATCTGATCGTAGCAGGGCCCCGAGACTTCGGGGAAACAATAGACTTATTGACTGCGCTGGATGGTTCGGACGCCACGCACTATGAATGTAGTGGACAGGCAGATTATGAACATGGCAAAGGAAAGGGTTCAAGCCCCACCGACCAGAAAGCGGGGAAGGGGGCAAGTACAGCCTTTTCATCCCCAAGGACAGGAGCCCAAAATCAGAGTAGCTGGGGTTGTGATAGGAGCCCCAACAATGCATATAGTCGATACCATAATGGCCATAACGGAGGGAAAAGTCCCAACAGGGAGAGAAGGATTGACCCGCCCTTTGGGGGTCCTTACAATAATAGTAGGAATAACCAGAGTAGTCATAACAGGATGAGAAACGATAGAGGAGGTGTTGGTCCCGTGCGTAGGGTTAACCACATACGATGGTACACGGGAAGACAAGAAAATGGAAATAATAGGCTTAGAACCCAACCACACTGGCTTAGGAACAGAAATTACAGACAGGGATTCTGGCAGCCTAATTTTAGCAGGGGACCGCAAAATCGAGGTGATTGGAGGAGACAGGAGCAGGAGAGAGATAGGCGAGACGTCCTACAAGAAATGGCCTCACAAGGGTGCAATAGGCCACCTACACAGTGTAACGTGGGACAAAGCAGGAATAGAGACATGAACGGACGTCAGCAAAGTCCGGTCAGAATGAATATGGGCCGGGAGCCTATAAGTTGTAGAAATAGAGACGAGGTAGCAGTGGAACCGACTGCATCGTACTCGGGAAACTGCTAGACAGAAGTCTCAAGGGTTCGGAGATTTCTGTAGCTAAGTGCAGTAAGCCACTGTCAAAAGAATCCACCAACGCGGTAAGCGTAAAGAGACAGAGCGAGATTACTAACCCAGAGTTAGAAAATAATGGGACTTATGTATTGCCTTATATAGATGCTAAAATATTTGGGATAAAGTGTTGTGTGTTGTTGGACTCGGGCTCCACAAATAACGTATGCAGCTTGGAATTTTTTCAAAAGGTTAGGGATTCAGGAATAAAACTGCAAACGTTACCCATATGTTCACTGTACTGTGCGGGCGCCCTAAGCAAGAAGAAGGAAAAGGTAAAATATCAAGTATGGTTCGAGTTAGAGTGCGGAGACGTGAAATTAAATGCTATTTTTCTTGTGATACAAAGGTTGACTACCGACATCATTATTGGAGTAGAAAGCTTTTATGAATGGCACGCGCTATTAGATTTCAGGGAAAACAGACTAGGGGTTACGGCAGGTAACGGCAGTGTAGGCCATGTCCCATTCAGTAGCAATAACGCTCGAGCTGAGTTAGATGAGAGAACCGCGGAAGAGATAGGATTACAGGAAGAGTTATTTTTTGTAGAGCACCTCAAAATTTGTAAGAATGTAATTATAGAGGTTAATCCGTGGGAAGGTAACGAGGTAACTAGGGGAGTGTGTCAAGTAGACTGCGGAGAATGCGAATTGTGTATCGGCGAATTAGTCCAGGCGAGACAAATCGGACGCAATCTCATTAGCGGTAGGGCCAGATATTGCAATGAGATTTCGCCGGGCGATCTTAGACAGGTAGACGCGTATAACAATAGGAAGACAGGTACTTTCGAAATAGTGAGAGATAAAGTTAACCAGGCACACGGCCTGAGTGAGAGTGAAAGAAAACGCTTAATGGATGTTGTAGGTAGCCATTTAAATGTCTTTTCAGACGCGCCGGGTCTGTGTAGAGTGTATACACACAAAATTAAGGTGGTAGGAATGGAGGAATTTCGGCATAAATGTAGACCCATCCCCCTATCTTTAAGGGATCAGGCAGACGAAGTCATAAATGATATGTTAAAAGACGGAGTTATAGAAGCATCGGACTCGCCTTATGTAAATGCATTGTGCTGGATTAGGAAGCCCAATGGAAGCTTAAGAGTAACGATCGATGCCCGACACGTTAACTCGTTTTCAGATAAAGATAATTTCAGGACGGAGTCAGTGGACACTTTGTTAGGCCGTATCAGTGACTGTTCTATATTCACTAGTTTGGACTTGACCAGTTCGTATTGGCAGATTCCGCTTGACGAGGACTCGAGAAAATTCACAGCGTTCCTACATAACGGGAAAGTTTATCAGTATACCCGATGCCCATTCGGCATCGCGAGTTCTGGATCTGCGCTACTAAGGGCACTTGACATAATTTTTGGTGACTCGACGAAAGGTTTTCTGGCACAGTACATTGACGATTTTCTTATATATGGCAATAATGTGGATAGGCATATTAGGGATATTGATTTTGTACTTACTAAATTGAGAGAGGCTGGTATGACAGTCAAGCTGGGGAAAACAGCATTTTTTAAAGTTGAGACAGTTTTCCTGGGTTACGTAATTTCGTCTGACGGAATTAGACCGGACCAAGAGAGAATTCAGAGCATTGCGAGGATCCCGCCGCCGCGGAACCGGAAACAGGTTCGTAGATATCTAGGTATCCTACAATACCAGAATCGGTTTCTCGTCAATTATGCTAAGCATGTAGCCCCACTCAGAGCATTATTGAAGAAGGATACACCCTTCAGGTGGGGGTCGGCAGAGCAGGAAGCATTCGATCGAACGAAACTGCTTTTTGCCGACTCAATTCTGTTGGAAAGGCCTAACGACAGCCTACCTTTTCAGATTTATACGGATGCGTCTTCATATGGATATGGAGCAATTCTATGTCAGACGGATGAAGATAATAAGCGACATGTGATTGCCACAGCTTCTAGGGGACTGTCGCGTACCGAAAGCAACGCATCAATCACGGAACTAGAGATTTCTGCTGTGTACTTCGCACTACAGAAGTTCCGTCAGTATATCTTTAATAGGCAGATCATCATATTTACTGACCATGTAAGCCTAGCGTTTCTGAGTAGATGCAAATTGACGAACTCTAGAATATCTAGATATGTGCACGAAATTTTGGCTCATGATGTGACGATTAGACATATTCCGGGGGCAGACAATATCTTTGGTGATTGTCTCTCTCGTTTGAATTCCAAATCGGGGCTACCGGAAACTATCACCGCCCCCGCGTACGAAATTGCCGTGATGAAAATTGATTCCACGAGGAATGGAGCTCTGACGGGAAAATTTCGGAAAATTGCAGATTTGCAGCAGGAGGATTCCACGATAAGGGCCTTAATGGACAAAGCTAGAGAAATCTCACAGGTGAAAGATGAAGTGTATGGATTGCGCTCTGGTATCTTGTATAAATTGCATGGTAGGGATATCCAGAAGTGGAAGATGTACATACCTGCGAGTATGGAGAATGAACTTATAAACAACTTTCACCTATCTATGTGTCACTCTGGGAGTGATAGGATCATTTTAACTATGTCAGAATCATTTTATATTAAGCAACTGTCAAAGAAGGTTAGAAGGGTAATATCTCGTTGCGAGGTCTGCCAGAGGGCGAAACCTCTAAATGTAAGGTATGACAATGTACCACAAGTCATTATCAGGGGTAAAAAGAATGAACTTGTAGCAGTGGACGAACACGGTCCAATGCCCACATCGTCCTTCGGACACAGGTACATATTTGTTACGTACGATGTCTTCACAAAATTTGTAAAGATTTACCCTTTAAGAAATATCTCTAGTAAATTGTGTGCTGACAAGCTGGTTAGAGATTACATACCGACTTACGGTCCGGTAACAGCGGTGCTCAGTGACAATGTGTCGGTACATAAATCGAAAGTGTTTTGCAAAAGGCTGGAAGATGCGGGTGTGAAGCTGTACAATTGCTCCGCATACTTTCCCAGCGGAAATCCCTGCGAAAGAGCGCTTAGGGATATATCATTGTACCTCCGTATTCTGTGTCACCGAAACCATAAGGACTGGTTTAGGCAATGTGAGGTGATTGAGAGAGTCATGAACCACTCTATCAATCCAACGACCGGAATAGCTCCGATCAAACTTATGTTAGGGATCGATCCCGATCCCATGATAAAGAGTTTGCCGCAGGCAATACAGGAGGGTGAGCCTCCTAGTGATGAACTACTGTGTAAACTAGCTTTCGACCGAATCAGGAAAAAGGCTGAGTATAGACTCGGTAAAGTTAAAAGATATCGCCACAAATGGGAGCCCACACCCGGCGATTTGGTATTGCTAAGGGACGTGAAGTTATCTTCCGCCCTTAGAGGGCGTTACTCAAGCATGGAGTTACTGTACAAGGGGCCCTACGAAATTAAGAGTAAATACGGAGACCATACTTTCGAATTGGTAGAAAGGGGAAAAAGTAAACCTGTTGGAAGGTACCACAAGCAACTCTTGCGGCCTTTCAAACAGGAGAGGCTAGGAGGCAGGAATGAGAAAGAGTAGGATGGTTAGTCTCACGCGTACAGCTAGGTGAACCTGTACAGGGCGGCTGGTACAACCAAGCACGCAGAGTGTGTAATTGATCAATTAATAAATAAATGTAAATATGTGAATGAATGGTATTGTACATATGTAAATGTGGATATAAATTGTACATTGTTGTGCTTATTGTGTGAGAGTTGTGTACATAGAAAGGCTTGTGAAGATATATGTAATATTTATTGTAATTGTTTGTAGTGACATTGTAATCTCACTGTATTGTAAATAATGTGTTACCGGCTGATCGCGTGGGGGAACTATGAGGCTAGTTAGAGGCAGAAAGCGGGGACATCTCATAACATTGGAAACTCTTTCGGGAATTTCCAATGGTTATGTAGATGGGCATTTGAAGCAGTAATTAGGAGAGGGAGAGACCGATTTATCAGCGAAGTGATATCTCCATATTTTTATTACATGTATTCGCGGGGATGTTCTGGCGACTTCGTTAGAATTAGCTTCCTCACACAGGTGTTTCGTCACTTGTCAGCATCGGACAGATTTAGGGCCACCTTGAGCGGGGTTTCGTATAGACTCGATGAAGCATAAAAGCCGGAGTCGGACTAGACCCGTGGGAAAGATACTGCCAAGCTTGGGTTTTCCAAAGAACGGGTATTCTTGTGAGATATACAAACTAATTAGATGTTATGGGAAATCCAAAGTTTAAATTTAGAGATGACATATTTCGCGCCCAATAAGAAGAGATCTTGGTCCAGCTTATGAGGTCACTTTGGACCAATAGGGAATAGATTTTAGGCCAGTTAGTGACGTAGTTTTTAACCAATAGGATAGTTAGTTTTAGCGTAGGATAGGTTTTTATAAATAAGGGTGACGGGGAGCGGAGATGAGGACTACTATTCCGCTTCGGAGCGGAGATCATCAAAACTACTTTACATCGTGTCGGCGGCCCTACATACAGGGCAGAATAACTACTTCGTTTGGTGTCGACAGGACTACTATTTCGCTTCGTGTCATAGTGTACTGGACAGAGTATTGAATTTGTAGTATCGGATAGAGCTTATTCAGAGCCGCCATAGAGTCGATACAGAAGTGCGACCAACGATTGAATTATATGTCAGCCGGAAATACATATTCTAGGGTTTACCAAGTGGATACGACAATAAACTTATAGTTTTGAAGTTTACGCTGCCTTTTATTTAAGTAGCCGGCTTGGTATTATTCCCGACATCAACCTACACCACAACCGTACCTCGGCTACCCTGAGTGAATCTCACGCAACATCGAGACCCACCCCCACCACAGTACTGATAGAGTAAACATAACCTATAATGTCGACACATCAAAATATGCGTGCAATGCAACTGCAAATTGTTGAAACGTGCTTAAATGAATGTGCAAGAATTTCGTAATGAAGCGAGCGTGCTTTATTTCAATTAATTACAATACTAGATACTGTAACAGTAATGAAAATTATAAGGTAAGTATAATTTTTCATAATATACTATATGTATCTCGCTTTTAGTTCAAATTGTGTATATTAACAAACGTCGTATTATTTATAATGTAGATTATTCACACATAAGAAGGGCGCAATAATTTAAATTTAATAAAACAAATACGGTAAACTAACAATAATGGATTAGACAAGAGTAACATCAGTAACGCTGCACTTAGGCCTAATCATAATTTACTTTACATCCCAGTCAATGTTTTACTTTCACGTGTATATTATTACACATATTTACTGTTTATAACACCAAAAATTCACTTAACCACATAAGGGCGCAATATTTAATCGAAATAAAGTCAGGTATTACACATACGAACTTTGCCTGCAACAACGTAATTTTCACACCAAAAATAATATTATACCTTACGTTGCAAATGAATTATGTCTCAAGTGTTTCACAATCACTGTTTAAAATTTACTGACGCGATTACACTGCATTTCAGGGAAATATATGTTATTTTCCATGTACTGCAACTAATTGGTATGGTTGAAAGACCGTCCTTCGCGATCAGCTGTTAAGCTAGTCACGTGGTCTGCCTTACGGCCTGTATTGGATCACGATGGCAGTGACTTGAATGATATTCAAGTGTACAGTCAGAAGAGAAATGACATCGATAGGATCAGTCTTGCGTTGTGATAGAATACATTACGACTTTAGTTTGTTCCATTGCATGTGAATGCGTGTTTTGTATCGCACGGTATTATTATTTCATTCGTAAACATATGTTGCGCGTTTAATTAGCTTCGAATTTTTCTCTTGCTACGTTCTTTATTTTCACAGCGATGTCGTCATTTGTTCATCTTCTTGGAAGAAACAGTACTTCCATCGGCTCGCATCTCTCCCCCCTCGGCGTGCCTACATATACACGTCAAAACAAACAGCAACGCCACCATTGCTTTTCGATAATCGTTTCTTGCGCGAGCTATAACAGGTAAATATCCCTATGGCACTGGTAACTAATTACACTCAATAATGACAATAATAAACATAATTAATAATAAATAATAGAAATAATAATAATAATAATAATAATAATAATAATAATAATAATAATAATAATAGGTCAAGGTTTATTTTCCTCTTGCCATTTCCAACACTCCTAACGAATATTCACACATTTATCACTGGGATTGTGGCACAGGGAATCACTTTTGAACACTTTCATTACAGCCACGACACATGTGAATTTTTATTGTGCAATATATATATGAAATTATCACTGCAATGACACAGATAACACAGAATTAACTTAGAAAATGTAATTAAGAGAGTCGCCGTATATCTCTTCCGCCATGATGAACCACACACTTTCACTTTACTGCCAATAGAGGACTCTCGATTTCCAGCAGACGACGTAGCAGGGATGCCAATATCGGCAAACGAAATGAAACTAGTGTGAGGAATGATATAAAAGATGTGCTAAACATGAGGAATGTTGCAATAGGTGTATAGTACGTTAGGTTAGGTGAAGTATGTAAGATTGTATGAATGGTTACCACAGTTGGCGATACTGCAATCATTCTCTCACTCCACTTCAAATTACGTCACAACAACGAAATATGTCCGCCTTCTCAATTCAAGCACGACGATTTTCCTATATAAGTAAGGAACCTATTTTGGGAGGGTTGGGTGGCACCACAGCTCTCCGAGTGATCACATCGAGTTTCTACTACTCCATACTACAAAACTAAGGTATTTTCAGTGTTTGTTTTTAATTCCCTATACTGGAAATACCAAAATAAAGCTTCATCTAATAATGATAACAATAATAACAACAACAATAAATGTATATCTAATTTGTATCTTAATCCTAAGTTCGAACTATAACTCACGAGTATGCCATGTTCATACATACCTTTCAGCGCTACACTCATTTCTCTGTCAACTTACTCACTGTACTGGAACTACGACACATTTAACTGACACTATCCTGATTGCACTAACCCTTCAAAAACATTTCACTATTCAAATAATTTGCACTACCACTATAAACTTTACATTCCGGTAGCTATTTTGAAAATATTTTTCTTTTTCCATCTCTTGTCCTTATTTATCGCCGGGTTGTCATCAACTTATTCGACATTTTAATGGAGCCTTAAGAACCATCAACCAGGTTTTCACGACCACGTAAATCTTAAAACATACCAGGTCAAAAGCATATAAAGTTTTAGCAAGACCTGTCCTCATGTATGGTAGTGAGGCCTGGACTGTCTGAAACTCAGATGTTCAACGCCTAACAACTGCGGAAATGAGATTTATAAGGAGGACTGCCGGCTACAGCTTGCTTGACCGCAAAAGGAATGAACTAATTACAAGAGAATTGAAAATTACACCTATCTATGAACATCTCAACCACTATAGACAAAAATGGCTTAACCATGTCAATAGAATGGACCGTTCCAGACTCCCAAGACAAATTCTCCGCTATATACCACATGGAAGACGATCTTTGGGACGCACCCTGAAAATATGGACGGAGACCGTAACAGGCCACTAGGCCTAATACCTGCAAGGACGATGATAATGATGATGACCACTATAAACTATAAAACTTCACTGACACAAACACACTTCACACTTCACTGACACTACACACTTCACTGATACAACACACTTCTTCACTGATACAACACTTCAAAAAACATAACATCAATTACACCTCTTAAATAGTGTGCATAACATACTACCGTCTATTAGTAAAGTCCTTAAGCCTATTTTAAAACTTTGAGTCTATTGTCATCTTAATAATGATCTTGTTTCACTTCTGCTTTATCTTCATCCCCGTGCTCTCTATCTTCATCATCTTTATATGATTAATTGCTTCATATCCATGTTTCATCATCACCATCATCATCATCATCATCATCATCGTCTATCCGATAAGCTTCTCTATCACCTTCTTAATTATGTCATTAAACATCTTATAGATAATCTCGATGATTCCATTTCTTTCTTCATTATTGTCTTCATCCTCAGAGTCTTCATATTATCATATCTTTACCTTTTTCGTATTTATAATATATTTACCTTTTCATAGTTATCATTTCTTTCTTGATAATCACCATCTTTATTTTCTTCTTCATCTTCTTAACCCCCTGTCGGACTGGATAGCGCTGGCCTTCTATGTCCGATGTTGCGGGTTCGATCCCGGTCCAGGTCGGTGGCATTTAAGTGTGCTTAAATGCTACAGGCTCCTGTCAATAGATTTACTCTCATGTAAAATAACTCCTGCAGGAGAAAATTCCGGCACACCGGCAACGCTGATATAACCACGGCAGTTGCAAGCGTCGCTAAATAAACCATAATTTAATAATTTTCTTCTTCACCCTCACAGTCTTCATCTCCATCTTCATCAAACCATCTTGTCCTTCATGATTTTCCTCATTTCTTGTTCTTCGTCTTCATCTTTTACTTGGCAATATAGCCTATATATCTTCTTCTTAATTTTTTCATCTTGATAATCTTATACCTTAATTTTCTCTTTCATTTTCCAAGTCTTCGTCATCTTCAAGTTGTTAATATTATTTATCATTAACTATAAAAGACTAAAGCTAATAGAATTGTTTAATTTGTTTGCTGTTTATTTACGGTCTTACTAATAAAAACTCTATATACAGACGTTTAACTGTCTTATACTTATACAATGAGTAGCTCGTTTATAAGACGTGTGTAAATTCCTTACTAATAATCACTACATACGTCGTGTATAACAGTATAACTGTTACACAGCTACGTCATAGTTTCGTCATTACTTCGTTAGGAAAGGTAATAGAATATCTGAGGTTCTCTATTGCATCCGGTAGAGCGCTCTAGTGTGGCGTGTTAGGTATCGATAGTACAACTGGTTCTGATCGATTACCACACTATATTTTGGTCAAAGAGTACAAGCTACAGCAATATTATTCTAATTATTCTGTGCTCTTTGGTTTGTTCTTCTGTGGTTACAAGGCAACCATCATCATAAAATGACAGTCGATACGAACAGCTGTTAGAGGGGCGGCCATTTTTTCTCTATATATAACGCTTAAACAAGGGGTTTCGTGTATATAACTACTGCAAAGCAATTCGCATTGTATAGTTACAGCCTCTTTATACATTCATTGCTTCTGCATGGTTTATTAGTAACGTTTTCTGTCTCAACTCTGCGTAAGTCTCGTATAAAAACTATACACTGTTTATTAGTAAGACCGTTATTCTATAGTCCCGTCGCTCTAATTTCCGGCAGCCAATCGCGTTGCAGGTCGGCTACATTTAAACGTGTGTGTCTTGTGATTCGCTGATACATTTCTTAAGGCTCGATAAATACTTAATATAATCGCCCGCCATTTTAACTCATTCGTTGGCGTTCGCAGAAAGCACACGAATATGATATTTGCCGCTCAATTATTTGCTGAATTACAGTGCGTTTGATTTATTATCATAGGAACTACGACATGATAATATTTAACGGTGCGGCAAATAGATTCCTCGTATGGTAGCTCGGCAACGTAAGAACAAAAATGGTGAACGATACTACCTACCTAGACTTTATAGAGCCTTCACTTTCTAAGACGTAAGCAAAGAGGCGGAGTCACGCCGGAAATAACAGCGTCGGGACTATAGTACATAATATATCTTCAATTTATGTTGCAGATACTGTAGATCATATCAATTATTTAGTTTGCAGAATGTAGTTTAATGGCAACGCATACTTATAACTAGTAGAAACAGACTATATCTATTTTCAGTTTTTGCGTATCTTATAGAAGCCGTCAGGTAAATGTACGTGTTCACCGTCTCCCTCTCCGTTACAAAAGGACATCATTTTGTCCCATGCCAGAGAAAGTATTGTTTCTCCAGAAGAGGAACTTTACTTAACATAAATGAGAATGATGCGATATTAACGCAGAATTCTGCATAATAAAACCTGTTTACAAAATGATTTCTGGACTGAAATATTTAAATTAAAAGAGATGTCAGTTGTTTCAACAAAAAAAAAGGAGTTTTCTAACTCCACGTAAAGCAAGCTTGAGTTCATAATATGTTATTAAAGTAGAAAAGCAATTTCACCAAGTGCTTTGCAATTTAGAACATTTCCACTGTCATAACGAGTTCACACAAAAGGAGACTTCATTCAGAATATGTAATTTTAAATAACATATGGAACACAAAGGGAAGAGGAAGAGAAAGTCGGGAAGGAAGAAATGAAAATAATATCGCGATATAAGAGCTGCTTGATAGAAGAGATGAAAGACAGAAAAAAAAAACTTTTAAAGTGAAGATTCATTATCTCTCTGTTTTCTCTTTGTTCTTGTAATTGCTTTCCTTATAGGTTATTTCCCATTTTCTTCGACAATATTCTTTGTATTTCCTTTCATTTCATTCCATGAATTTCCCTTTGTTATTATTTTTAAGATATGAACACTTCAAATGCAATTTTTACTCTTATTTCTATCTTGGGACATATTCAATAACAGGACCATCTACATCTCAGTGAATTGATTATCATCACATAACTTCGATTCAGTGTAAGTGACATTTTGAGAGATATAAAGGATAAGGGATGATTTCTAAAGACATCTTCCACAAATGTTTCTGTGTCTGTTATCATCTGATTCTAATTATTTATCATCACATCATTGTAACTTTTGTGTTTAGATAGCTTGGCCCGTGTTATGCGCGAACATTTGAGCAGATGTGATGTAGAGTGATTCAGTTTCTCAGCAGATTCGGTGAGGCAGAAGGGGGAAGGAGGAGAACTGCATGCATGCTTAAGTTGTAACTATGTTTTGAAACATTGATCACGTACCTGCACTTAAATTTATACTATGAGGTTGTGGGAAAATCTTAGAATGCTCAGCATAAAGTATTTCTTACAATATACATTACTTGATAACTTAAAAAGTAGGTTACAAGGTATATGACTGAAGATTTTAGCAAGTACCTAATATGCACCTGAAGTTTGATGTACATTTAGTAAAGTGGGAAAACAAGTTGTCAGTTAGGACCTTTCTTCTCCACTTGGAGAAGAACCTAATTATTTGTATTTTATATCACTGAATTCACAATGATTTATTGTAGAACTATGGAAATTTTTTCCACTCTGTACACTGAAAGTCTGGAAACATTAAACTAAACTCTTGTACTGAAATTATTTGATCGCACAGATATCACTAATACTTCATATAATTACTTTATTTTATTTATTTTATTTTTAATTTACTTCAGTTCACTTTATTTTATTTTCATTTCATTTCATAGCATATTAAATATTGACAAAATTATCAGTCTTGATCACAACGCTATAACACACTAGAAATTCCACTTCACACATCATTTCTGTATTCCTCATCTTTCACTGTTGCCACCTCTCGTCACTGGAAGTCTCTGCCGCCTGAAGTCAAGGGGTGCCGAACATTGAAATTTTTCAAATCCTAGTTAGAAAATTATCTTATGACAGTTGCCAAACTAACTTATTATTAATTAAAGAACATCCATCAAGTTTGCATTCACGTAATTAAACTATACAAACAAATATTATTATCGATTACACATTTTACTGTACTATATAGTATATTTAGGCCTATGCTCTTTAAATACATCATAATAAACGTGTTTTGTTGCTAACAAACTTATTATTATATTGCATGTTTCAATGTATTCAAATTTTTTAAAATATATTCTAGTGATATTTAACTTATTTTATTTTTTGTTTTCATATTTCCAGATTATAGTATATTATTATTATTATTATTATTATTATTATTATTAATATTAATATTATTATCATCGTCATTAATAATATTGTCTTATTTTTTATACTTTGTATGTCTTATTTATTTTGATGTGCTGTTCATATTTTATTATGCCTTTTTTTCCTTTCTATATGTTATATTATATTACTAGCCGTACCCGTGCGCTCCGCTGCACCTGTTAGAAATAAATATAATGTAATTACATAATTAAAGTAGGACGTTTGATCGAGGGAACATTCGTGTTTGATAGAAGGATAAATCGTTTAATACGTTACTTAATTTAAATTGCATTTAAATTATTAAAATGGGATCATTTTCGTCCAGAGACACTCATTTGATGCAATGACAATTCCTTTATGTTTCTTATTTGTTATTACATGCAACCATAGTTTAATGAATGTACAAAATAGCCTATTAAGTTTTCTGTGCATAAGAAGTTATTTTAATCTTACCTGTCTTCGATTCACTCAGAAGTTACTGTAATAACATTATAGCATTATATCCATCTAGAGAAACTACACTTTCCAATGGTGAAATAACAATTAATTATACAAATCGGTTAATTTAACATCCGTTATTACTTCATACAAAGACAGAAACATTATCTGTAGGCTATCTTTCATAGCTTTCGATTGTTGCTGTCCAAGGCCCCTTATAGACGAAGTCATTTGTTTTTTAATTCATTACACGGCCTTAGATGGCAGTTATGTTAATTTTAAAACTCATTTATCTCATTAAATATCAGTCCTACCAAAATTTTTCAAGGAATAAAACTTATCGCACATTATTTTTAAAGAAACTTTTGTTATGTAACATTTTTCACAGAAATCAATAATAAGCGAGATATTTCGATTTATTTAATTCAGGCCCCCTTATAACCCCCCTTTTAAATAATGTATTTTGAATGCCATATAGCCTAAAATCTAAGTTACAACGAACTTAATTTATATTCCAATTTTCATCGAAATCCGTTCAGCCATTATCGCGTGAAAAGGTAACAAACATACAGACAGACAGACAAACATACAAACAAAAATTTCAAAAAAGCGATTTTCGGTTTCAGGGTGGTTAATTATATATGTTAGGACGAATTATTTTTGGAAAATCGAAAATTACCAGAAAAATTTCTGCTACAGATTTATTATTAGTATAGATGTCTGATTTCTACTTACTTCTTGCTTACATTATATTATTATTATCTCATTCAATTTTGTGTGTAAAATTGTATTATACTTCGTAAATTTGTAGTGTTTTTTGTAACGCAGTTTTACTCCTGGTTGAGTGTTAGTGAAGGCCGTATAGCCTTAACTCTGCCAGGTTAAATAAACCATTATTACTATTATTATTATTATTATTATTATTATTAGTATTGTTATTATTATTATTATTATTATTATTATTATTATTATTATTATTATTATTATTATTATTATTATTATTATTATTATTATTAAAGTTAGGAACGAATATATTTCAGCCTTGAATTGTTTTTTTTTAATATATTTTCATATTTTGACAAAATGTTCTCGTATTATACCGGTCTCTAAACATGAGGTAATAGTATTACTTTCAGAATTATCCCTCTCTGTCGCTTAGATACGTTACGTTCGTGGAGTCGCTTTTCAGCGGAAAGAAATTTCCTCCTCCTTTCCCGGTCGCGCTTTATACCTGTCTGAACTCGTGACGCGGGACCGATGTCTGGAAGCCTTTGTTCGCCGTGACCGTTGTATCTCGTACATCTCAGAGCTTTATTTTGAAAGGAAGTCGTCTTCGGACTACCTCGCCTTTCACTCTGAATATCACCTTTCTGCAGCTCGCTACTCAATTAAACACCGCCTTGTCTTCATTTCTATAGCCGTGTTTTCTTACTGACAGCTCCCTTTTAACCAAAAGCAAAGCTCGACGTTAGTCTTTTATCTTACGATTTAATATATACTCTTAATGATGTCTTAGGTTTGTACTTGCCTCCCAGTACATAAAACATACTAAGAATATTAGTATATTTCCTCATTGGTGTATTTAATTCACAGCCTTTAGGCAAAATATTATAAGGGCCGAATTCATAGTCAATACTTATCGTAAGGAAAATCTTAAGCAGTTGCTTATAATAATTTCCAATTCATAAATCACACTGAAGTGAACACTTATTCAAATAAGGTAGCTTGTCAGCTTACTCAAGTGTTTCCTCATATGCATTGTAATCAGCTGATTCAGTATACAATAGATGATGATTATGATTCAATTTAATTTAATTTACTGAGTTCTGTAATTCAACTGAAAATGAGTTTCGGCAAGCAAAAGATATATCAGATATATGGAAAACCCTTTAGAGATGCATAATGATCAACACTTTAAGAGGAGATACCGTTTCGACAAGAACACTGTTGTGAATATTCTGGTGTCTCTCATTTAAATTCACAATACAACCATGAGGCTTACCGATTTCGCCACTGCTGAAAGTACTGGTTGCTTTGAGATTTTATGATACAGCAGCATTTCAGGTACACTTAAGTGGCATTTTTTTCGAAAAGTATTCACGTCCCAAAAAAGTGTTATTTGCATTTTTGTTTGTATTCTACCCAAAGAATAAGCTGTTAAAATTTGCGTAATTATATCACTTCCACTTTGTTTAGCATAAAAATAACTGAAAAATAAATTAAAATGATTTACTTACAGAAATATTTCCGGAGTTTGCATTAAAATCAACTGCAATTTTGTTCCATGTCAATTTCTTCTTTTGGAGAGAAAAATTATCAATTTTTTTTTTACTTTCGACGATATCTCCATATTTCATAACTAGTTATCTTAGCTCACTTCCTTCTTTTCTGTAAAATGCTTTCTGGATATCTTGTATAATTTTTAGCTCTATAATGTTTACTTCTGTATTTGTATATGACAATAATGCCGATTTAACAATTTGAAGGCGCTGGAAAACAATTGAATGTAGAAAAGCGCTCACATCTAGCCATGCTGCCATATTTATTTCGATGTGAAGGGAATTCTCAGGGCATATGAATGAGTAGCGTCTCTGCAATACGATCTGAAATAAGTGCTAAGGAAATGCTCATTACTTAAGTGTTTCCTCATTTTATAAGTGACGACTATCAATTCGACCCTGATTAATGCAAGGAATATTTAAATCTTCCCCATCAATATCAATATTAAAGGCCAGAGTATGGTCACCGAGTGAGAAAAACAGGTTAACTGTGCTATGGGCTATAGATAATATCACACGTACATGGCACGTTTTGTATAGTCAGCGCAAAAGATAACAGAAGAATAGTACCGATGGTAATATGGTTAGGTGTCGATTATTAGATTGATTGAAACTGTTTTTTGCCAAACTTATAGGAAATTGAAACATACAACAACATCATAACCCTACCTCAACTGACTCGATTATAGGTCCATGTTTTGGTGGACTAGGGCCATGCCAATACAAACAAAATATCACGACTCGTGTATGTACCAGCTATTTATTGGGGAATTGAAGAAGTTTCCCGAAGTACAAACATTGCTGATATGAAAGAAAGACAACAATTTATTTTGAAAATTTTCATTTTTAATGATTTGAAGAGGGCTGCTGAATATTACAGTCGGTAAAATCTGTTATTATATTGTGACAGCGACGTGAGATTCGAATTCACGACCAGGGCCCCGCGAGAGAGAGCATATCGCGCGGGCTTCATGAAGCATGTGGGACGGCGCGCGGCGGAGAGGGGAAAGGCCCACGCGACGAGGGGAGAGTGCACGCGCAACTGCTGCATGCGGGGTAAGGGGGAATGGACCTTCCCGACCCTTCCAGAAGTGCGTCGAAGTGGAGATATCCAGATAATTCTCTACACACCTGTAGAAATTTCTCGCAACTATGATTTTTCTATACAAGAAGAAGCGCCAGCGAACTCGAGCAGTTTTTCAGTTATTCAGTCAGTGAGTAAGCCAGAGCAAGCAAGCCAGACTTGTGTGCCGGAGTTCGACTCGAGTGTGCGTCCGCATCTGCGTCAGAATCCGAAGGCCTGAGTTCGAGTGCAGTGGACCGCAGTTGGAGGGACCTGAGTTCGAGTGCAGTGGACCGCAGTTGGAGGGACCTGAGTTCGAGTGCAGTGGACCGCAGTTGGACAGACCTTAGTTCGAGTACAGTGAACTGTCTCTGAAGGTCTGTGGTTCGAGATACTGTGAACTCGAGTGACTGAGCTAGAAGAACTGTGAACTGAGAACTGATAGTTCTGATTTGTAAATAGTGCTTTGTAAATATTAGTTAAGATTAACAGTTCATTGTTGTTCGTACTAGTCCAAGTAAATTGTCATTGTCATCAGTGGAGTGCTATAACGAATACTGTGTTGAGTGAAAATCCAATTGTTGACGAGAGCGTTTAAGGCGAATTGTAGAAAGGAATTATTGTTGTGACGAATAAATTACATTGTTGTTACTAATAAAATTCACAATATTATAGAACATAGGTTATAGATTTATATTGCTTGAATGTATTTTAGTGTTTACTTTATTTATTTTTATTGGGTTATTTTACAACGCTGTATCAACATCTCAGGTTATTTAGCGTCTGAATTAAATGAAGGTATTAATGCCAATGAAATGAGTCCTGGGTCCAGCACCGAAAGTTACACAGCAATTGCTCGTGTAGTGGTTGAGAGAAAACCCCGCGAAAACCTCAACCAGGTAAATTTCCCTGACCGGGATTCGAACTCGTGACATCTGGTTTCGCGGTCAGATGCGCTAACCGTTACTCCACAGGTGTGGACTCTTTCAATGTTTCGTTTATTGCAATCATAATTTACTATATAGTTTGTTTATTTTTAAAATTACAGTAAAGAAAGGTCAGACAGCTGAGGATATAGCAGAAGTATTTGATATGTTTAAAAAAATGTGGGGATGTGATCAATAAAGTGCAAGTAAAGTGAAATTTTAAATGATCGAGAAGTATAGGGGAGAGAGAAAGTGTATAAGCTGATGTGTAGAGATAAATATAAGTAGTTATAGGAAGTGAGAATAGTGAGAAAGGGTTAGGTGTAAGTGGAACAGTGAGAAAGTGAAAGTGAGCGCAAATAGGAATGAGTGAAAATAGTGAAGAAGGGTTAAGAGAAGTGAACAAGTGACAGCATAAAATTAGTACTAACTTTTGAATGTTGGAACAGTAAATGAATATAAGAGAAAGATAGGAGAAAAGGTCAAAGAACATATAGGACAAATAAGTCGATATAATAATTTATAGAGGAAAAGTGAAATTGAGATTTTAGTGAATAGTAGTTAGAGGAAAAAGGGGGTTTGAAAGACGTACATAATATTAGATATATTAGGATTAATGAACAAAAAGAGAATAGCAAACGAAATGTAGGAGAAGTAATGAAGGGGAGATTGAACAAGTAATAAAAAAGATACATAGTGTAATTGGGAGTATTTGTGTAGACGTGTACTGCAAATAATGTGTTATTGTAATAATATGTTAATGGTGGCACCGGATACAGAAATGTGAGGTACACCATTTCATGTAAAGAAGTGCTGTGACGAAATAGTTTGTTTATTTTTAAAATCATAAACATTAATATATATTTTTATTATAATATAAACAATCACTATTTCCTAAACAGTGTTTGGAAGATTAATATCCTAGTTTCTTTCGTGAGCTGATTGTACAAGTATATATATGCTCAATATCAATATTTGGGTACTTGCCTCTTACTTCGTTGTAGGATACAAAACAGTGTAGAGCAGACGTCTCCAAAAGCGTACTCGCGAGTAAGCCCCTGAACGGAACCGAAGCCAGTACGTAATAAGCGCGCTCCGCCTCACCCATCCCCACC
Organism: Periplaneta americana; assembly: GCF_040183065.1. Lineage (NCBI taxonomy): Eukaryota > Metazoa > Arthropoda > Insecta > Blattodea > Blattidae > Periplaneta > Periplaneta americana. The sequence continues at coordinate 32,548,787 of NC_091121.1, forward strand.
TGTACTGTACTCAATGTTTATGCGCAAACGAAGAGCAGTGGTGGACTGCCATTATCATTGTGTTGGTCGGAGTGTTCCACCGTTTCACAATGTCTTATAATCATTGGACGTAGTACATTCAAGGTTGAAGAGGAAGAGACATTTTTTGTGTTAGTAGGGAGAATGTGAAATGCTTAATTTGTTCTAATATTCTTAAGGGTGTGTTGAAATTCAACATGCGACGACACTACTCGACTCTTCACAAAGAATATCATACAATTACAGGTATGTTGGACACGTGAAAATAATTATTTTGGGGCTAGCTGTATGACTGTTGGTTATACATAATAATCAGTATATTACAATACGTTTACACGCAGTTCCGCATGACAAACATATAGTTTTTCATTTAATTTTAAGTGAAATTCGTAGGCCTACAAATATTTTGATAAATATAAAACAAGAAAATACAAACACAAATCACACACGTGTCCTCAGTATTAAACAAAAAAGCTTCTCCCTAGCTGTGTTCTAGCTTGGAATATTGGAAAATCAATGGAACCCTTTACAGAAGCATCATTTATAAAATCGTGCATACACGACGTTACTAAAACACTGTGTCCAGAACAAAGTCAAAGTTTAAGAAAATTAAATTGTTTCCAATTACAGTTCAGAGAAGGGATTTCAAAATTGTAAATGCAATTGAATCTGAAGTCGAAACCACAATTAGCCAGTTTGTAGCTTATTCATTTGCATTGGATGAAAGCACAGATAGAAATTACAAACCTCACCTAGCCATTTTCATCCGAGGAGTTAATGAACATTTTACTGTGTCTGAATGTATTCTAGATGTAATCAAAAATACAACTGGAGAATACCTTTTCCAGGTACTAAAGTCACCATAGAACAGAAGAGATTGAATTTACAATGGCTTGTGTCAATAGCAACAGACGGGGCTCCAACTTCATAGTATGTCAAAATAATATACAAACGTATGGTATTTCTTATTCTTTTGATGTCATTATTTGTAAACATAAGCAGACCGTTGCCGCGATCCCTCCCTGATCGCTTCCATGTGTTAAGGTACGAGTCTCTTCCCCTTCTGTAGCCTTACAGCACACTGTGTTCGGCGGGCAGCATCGATAGCACGAATGACGATACGCTTTTTGGAGACCTCTGGTGTAGAGTGTAGGTATGTGTTTACTAAACTTGTAGTTCACTGTGACTAAATAGTAGGCTCTAATCATCATAAAGTAAAGTATTTTGTTCGATCGACAGCACTAATAGGAAGTGAAGTTTCGTGATTTTCAATACTTACGAACGCGGATCAAGGAAAAGTGACGCGAAATCACTGCCGACATGCTACACCGCGCTGAATTTCGCTTCCAGACATGTTTGGAAACCGGAGGAGGTCATATTGCAATTATTTTGTGGTTTAGTCTATGATGCGGGCTTGTCGGACACTGCACATTATTAATGTATCTAAATTTGTAGACCTATATATTAATAGAAATAATACCCTCAGTACAATAGGCCTATTTACCTTTCTTCTCGTAAGTTACATTATAATCAAAATCACTACAATTTAAAAGTCGACAGCCTCCTTAAAATAACTCCTGGCCAAGTATTCGTAAGTGACCCGCGTGACAGAGGTGCTTGAGAAGTTGCAGAACGAGCGCGGCGTTAGTGTACTCTTTTTTACCACGACGATGCGAGAGTTACTTCTGCAGAACTTACTTCACTAAAACCGCATGGAGGCTAAAACTGTTAGTCTATTTCCACTTAACGAAGGCTGATATATTTAACAGCCTCTTTAAATAAAGTTATCTTCTTGATTTCAAATTTTGTGATAAATAATCGATTCGACGTGTCTCCATTTTCAGTAACCACTGTATTATCTATTTTGGAATAATTATGTCTATATGGTTCTTAAATGTTGTCATCTTCTATAAGTTACCCAACTTATAGTTATTCAGAGTTTGAAATAATTCACTTGTGTGCCGTCTACATACTGGAAAAGCATATTCAAATACCAAATCCAAATTTCTGGTCTGTGTTGCGTCTACTTGGGGAACATATTGTAAGACTAAATTTCTAGCCTCATTTCGAAGCTGAAAAAGGGAAATATTATAAAAATTACTATAATTTAATAGTCTTTGTCCATTCCTTCCTTGAGCATTAGATCACTCACTTTCAGGGGAATGCTAGAATTTTGTTTACTCGTAATAAATTTGATTGCATTATTTTTTCTGACAAGAAAGTTACTATTATTTTTGTTATTATTATTATTATTATTATTATTATTATTATTATTAATTATTTCACTCATGCCATCGTTTAAATTATATATATATATATATATATATATATATATATATATATATATATATATATATATATATATATATTTATATAGTATTAATGACGTAGAGCCATTTAAGTCGTAGCCTTTAGATAACATAAATTGTTTTAAGATGTACTCGTATGCAGTCCTCTGAAGAAGAATTACATATTTTAAAATTGTGCAAAATAATTATTTCCAGATTGAAAATAAAGGAACACTGAAAAATAACGTAACATTTGTAAAATATAGAGAAAACTTCGTTTTATTTCATCTACCGTGAGTAATTTTCAGAGTTTCGTATATGCATTATTTAGTTTCCTGCTCTTCGACTGAGATAAAATTAAATATTCATGTTGTAATCTGGAAGACCTCTCTTCGTACTTTTATATGTACTGTACGTTTCACTAAAAATGTTCAATTATTGAAGTAATGATACAGTGAACAGGAGAGATATCACATGTTGTTTAAATGTTAATGAAGTCATTCTGTAATATTTAGTCGAAGATAGTTATGTCGCCAGACAATGTCCTACATCGACGAATAAAAGTATTACATTTTAATGCTTCTAGCTGCCATATATTTTAACATTATCAACTACTTTACCTGCTCCTTTTTTGTTAATTTTTTTCCGTTTTTTCACTGAGCCTTCCTTTCAGATAGTCTATTCGAATACACAAGCACTTGTTTGTCTTCGCTTATTGTTATTACTATTGTTGTCATTATTGTTGTTATTATTATTATTATTTTTATTATTATTATTATTATTATTATTATTATTATTATTATTATTATTATTAGGGTTTCTTTTGCAATATAGTAGTTACCATTAGCCAAAGAAATTCGTTTGTTTCATTCTCTATTAAATGAAAGAAATTAATTAGTCCGTCAAAATGTCCATTTCGTCAAGAATTGACTCAGTTAACTTTTAACGATGATAGATTCATATGTATCAATTTGTTCTGTAAACTTCATAACTGTAAATTAAATAGTTTCTAAAAAAGTGTGCCGATGGAATGAATCTGAAAATATCTTTTAAATTTTAACAATTAATTCTAAACTTAAATGAAGTAGATTACAAACGTTCCAGGTCTATTCATTAGCTAAATGTTCGCTTATTTGGTAAAACAAATTCAAATAGCTTTCTGTCGGATGCTTTTCCAATTCACTGCGGGCTAAAGCAAGGAGATGCACTATCACCTTTACTTTGTAACTTCACTCTAGAGTATGCCATTAGGAAAGTCCAGGATAACAGAGAGAGTCTGGAATTGCACGGGTTACATCCGTTGCTTGTCTATGCGGATGACGTGAATATGTAAGGAGAAAGTCCACGAAATAGTAGGGAAAACAAGGGAATTGTACACAAAGCAAGTAGAGAGATAGGTTTGGAAGTAAATCCCGAAAAGACAAAGTATATGATTATGTCTCGTGACGAGAATATTGTACGAAATGGAAATATAAAAATTGGAAATTTATCCTTTGAAGAAGTGGAAAAATTCTAATATATTGGAGCAACAGTAACAAATATAATGACACTCGGGAGGAAATAAACGCAGAATAAATATGGAAAATGTCTTATTATTCGGTTAAGAAGCTTTTGTTATCCGATCTTCTCACAAAAAATCTGAAAGTTATAATTTATAATACATTTATATTACCTTTTGTTGTGTATGGTTGTGAAACTTGGACTCTCACTTTGAGAGCGGAACAGACATTAAAGGTGTTTGAGAATAAGACGAAACTATTTGGGGCTAAGAGGGATGAAGTTACAGGAGAATGGAGAAAGTTACACAGCGCAGAACTGCACGCATTGTATTCTTCCCTAACATAATTACGATCATTAAATTCAGACGTTTGTGATGGGCAGGGTATGTAGCACGAATGGACGAATTCAGACATGCATTTAGAGTGTTAGTTGGGAGACTTGAGGGAAAAAAGACCTTTGTGGGAGCTGATACGTAATGGGAGATGGATTTGAGGGAGGAGGGATATGATTTTAGAGACTGAATTAATCTTGCTCAGGTTAGGGACCGAAGGCGGGCTTATGTGAGGACGGAAATGAACCTTCGGGTTCATTGAAACCCATAAGTAAGTGTCATAACAATTAGGGGTACATCTATGGTAATTTGAACTCAAAATATTTATATATTTTTTATTTTTTATGCACCATAACAACCATCTTACTTCTATTATGTTTCATGTAGTAGAAATTTAAACGTCTTAAAATTCATCTGTGGCGCTTATAGGGCTATGATGTACGTAATTGTGAGTTGTACTTAATTGAACATTTATTACATCCAGATATAGTATTACTTTTGTTAGCATCGGATGATGGTACTTCAGCTTCAAAGAAAATAAACGGCAACATCTGGGGACGATATGAAATGAACGATTGTGTAGAGAGGACAGAAGAAAGAGAGACAAATATTGGGTCATGTCATGTTACCACAATAACCGTAGCTGTGCTCTTGCACATGCATTAGGTTTATGTCCGTTCATATCTGATCCCATAACATTCTGCTCCACTGAATCGTATAACCTGTGGGAGTTGGTCTGCCCCCAGTTGTGATTCGAGCACTACAGGTCGCTGACAATAAAAGAGGTTAAACCTGTAAATACCATTGTAAATCCTCTATTCCCGGTCTCGTGTTAATACCTTTGTACTACTCAGATATATGTCTGATTTCGCGAACACTATAGTCCCATGAAAAATAGTTATCACTCAAAGAATGTGGCCTTGATGTTTTCCCGATTTCTCGTTCCGCTCTCCACCCCTCGTCCAGCGGTGTTGTCACGCTATGTGTCATACTCTTCAGTTGCCGGCTTCGTCTCTACACGACAAGGTGCTGTTCCTTGAAATTGGCGATTTTATTAACTTTTGATCTATGTATTACTATGAAATTAGAAGGTAGTTCAGATAATTATTTCAATTATGTATCTAACTCCTGTGACGAGTGAAATACTCAACCCGTGTGCTATGCTTACTGTCATTTCGCATTTCTACAATACTAATACCATGTGAAGATTGTTAGTGACTTTCCGATAGTTGAAATGAAATGAAATGATTAGCCTAAATTGTTCCGTTAAGGGCAAAGGCCTCCTCCTATAGAGGGAAAGCTCTATTTGTCTCACGTGGTGAGCTACTCCGCGTAAGAGAGGTTTACAACCTTGAAATTGTTCACTTGGTTCACATCCTGCACTGTTTGATATTGTTCACTTGTTTCTGTCGCACTGTTTTAGTCGCTGTTCACTTGTCTTCTTAGTTTTTTCCAGTCTTCCCTATGTCTTGCTCTGCTTGACCAATGGCTTCCTACTCGTTCACTGAAGAGATCGGCCCATCTTCTTCTTGGTCTTCCGCGTGATCTCTTGCCAATGCGGGGATCCCATAGTGTGACTTTCTGCGTCCATCTTCCGTCTCTAAGTTGTACAACATGGCGTCCCCACTTCCATTTGGTGTTGGTGGCTTGCAGTGCTGGATCTTTAATTGCTGACATCTTTTGTAGCACTTCGTTTGGAACTCTGTCCCTCAGTGATAAGCCTAGTATCTTTCTCTGCATCTTTCTTTGTCATATTTGGAGACTGTTACGAAGTTTGACAGTAAGAGACCACGTCTGGCACCCATATAACAGTACAGGAGTTACGCAGGCCTCCAATATTTCTATTCTGAGTTTTTTGATGAGTGTTCTCTCCAGTATGATGAACTTGAGAGTCCAGAATGCCTTCCACGCGAGAGAAATCCTTCGTTTTGTTTCCTTTTCTGTCTTCTGGTGGAAGGAGACTAGCTGACCTAGGTATGCGTATTCAGACACGTATTGTAGTTCTGCACCATCAATTATTATGGGTGACTCCGGCTCGTTCGACATTACTTGTGTCTTGGTCATATTCATCAAGAGGACTGCTGATCTGCTGGCGTCGCATAAATCTTGGAGCATTGACTGCAGTTCTCTGGGTGATTTGGCGAACAATACGACTTTCGATAGTTACACACCCGTAATAGTTTAAAAGTTGAAAGAAGCACATTTTTGTAATCTGTAAATCTTGCACGAAAATATTTTAAGTATATAGGTTAGGTTACGTCTAAGATTAATTCAGGAATATCTCCTGTGACAACAGATGTTGGTGAGTATTTTACGAAGCACTGAATTCAAGTTATGAGAACCAATATGGAGTCTGTAGTTTCAATAAGTAAGTACAACGTCTGGAGGTTTCTCATATGCATAGTTCTCCCAAGTGAACAACTACTCTAATATCTTTGAAGTAGGGTGTAAGATGTGGTTTATTTAAAACATTTATTATTAATAACAATTATTTGTGACAAATTTAGTATGTAATTTGAATAAAATGAAAATCTTCTTCTTCCCTTCAAGTATTAGGCCAAATGGCCTGTTACGATCTCACAGTTGAATTTTCAATCCAGCGCTTCTTTGGACGACCGAGAGATCTCTTCCCGTTTGGACTATAGTGGAGCATGACTTTTGGGATTCTATCTCTATGCATGCGATGCAGATGATTTATCCAGTTGTTCTGATAATGTTTTACGTGATTAATTACAGGTTCTAGTTGTAATTCTTCCATTGCATCTTCATTGCGTTTGTGATCCCATGTCGTATATCCCGCTGTATATCTAATAAATTTCATTTCATTAGCCGTTAGTCTGCTTTCGTCTTTCTTCCTCAATGTCCATGCCTCACTGGCGTAACAAAGTACAGGTCTCGCCAAGGTCTTGTATAGGCGAATTCTAGTATGCCTTTGCACTAGGGAAGGTTTCATAATGTTGTGAATTATTCCCATTGTTTTGGTGTATTTAGAAATTTTCTGTGAAATATCTACTTCATCTAAAAAAGATCATGTGTATCCGAGATATGTAAAATAATTTACTCTTTCTAATATTTTTTAATCTAAACATATTTTGCTAGGCACAGGGTATTTTCCGCAGAAGGCTATTAAAATGAAAATAAATATTTTTATAACTGGTAATTTTAGAGGTTTTGTTTTATGTTGTAGATATGTTTATTAAAACCAAACACAAAACAAGAATTATATCAAAATTTAAACGTTAAGTTCTACAGAAATTTTCATAATCAGAATAAATAACTCTTACTTTCAAAGAAATGAAACTTGATTAGTGATACACAGAATTGCAAATTAAGCCTACCAAATTTTTATTTCCAAAGAACCTGTAAGTTCTGAGAAAAGTAATGTTAAATTATAGTGAAATTATACCGGAGAAAAATGTACCTCCCCCTTAAAGAAGTACGTGCATAAAATGTCTTAAACAGAATTTTAATCCATGCGGTGCTTTCAACTTCACGACAGATTTGTACCCTCAACTTCGCTTACAAAACATCCGACATCTTATTAAACATGTAAAATTTTACATCTAACTCGAATGTTATCAAGTTTTTCATTACATCCAAGCGTTCTAATTTCAAATCTGCTGAGAATGAAGGATTTTAAACACACTAAAAATCTTTAGCATGTGCCCTACGAGAAGCAAGTGAGATTTTAGAAGCCAGTGTTGTAAATTTATGGCGCGTAAAAGAATCCCGTGTATGAAAGAGAGCTCAAGAAGTTGGCTATTTGCTAACTTCAGTCCTCCTGTATCGTAATATAGTGGTAAAACTTTCTGGTTTTGTTTGTCGCTGTCTTAGAAATAACCGCAAGATTAGGATACTATTCAAGATGAGTAAGTGGTGTTATACAAAGAAAGGTGTAATCAGACAAAATATACAAGGTACGGTCCACACCTGTGGAGTAACGGTTAGCGCGTCTAGCCGCGAAACCAGGTTCGATTCCCGGTCGGGGCAAGTTACCTGTTTGAGGTTTTTTCCGGGGTTTTCCCTCAACCCAATATGAGCAAATTCTGGGTAACTTTCGGTGTTGGACGCCGGACTCATTTCACCGGCATTATCACCTTCATCTCATTCAGACGCTAAATAACCTAAGCTGTTGATAAAGCGTCGTAAAATAACCTACTAAAATAAATAAAAATACAAGGTACGAACAAATAGGCAACCAACCATACTATTCTACAAAACATATAACTAGCCAATACACTCAACAAATTAAAAAACTAACTCATTGAAACAAACATTCAAATATTCAACAATTAATTAATTATTAATCAACTAACCAATTTAAAAGAACGGACCAATTAAAACAGCGAATCAACCAATCAATGAAAGAGGTGAATCAGCGAGGCAAGAAAACAACGAAATATTAGAGCCAAACAATCATCATACTAATCAGGTAAAATTTCAACGAACCTAATCAGTCATTTAAAGTAGTCATCCGACTAAAGGAAGAAAACAAGTGACAAAACCAATCAGTAAAATGACTCAATCTATCACCGATCCAAACTTGGAAATCTATCAATTAGTCAACTACCAACTGATTTAATCCCTCAATAATTACCTACTCAGCCAATATAAATGTACCAACAAAACCTACCAAGAAACGAACAAACCATCCCACAATAAAACCTAACAGTCCACCATCCAATCAGTCCAAGTAATTGACAACACAAACACTCAACTAAATCAACCATCCAAACTAATATTTTCAATCACTCGTGGAAACCAACGAACCACCTAACAAACCAAAGAAACCGACCCAACTAACCATTGAAATTAACCACAAAGTTAAACTAACTCAATCCGAACAACAAATAATATTACTCCTCAATCTCTCTTTTTTTTCTTTCGGAGGAGGACCCTTAGGCAAGCACCATAGCCTTAGGCTTGTTGCGCAAACTTCTTTTATTGGGATGATTTTGAAGTTCTTAGCACCGCTCATCAAGAACGTGATTCAATGTGTGGTGCCATATTATCGATTTAGCCACATCATCCAAGTCTGACGGGAGTCCGCGTGAACAGGAACGCCTCTCCTCCTCCCTGTGATGTTTCTCTGCGGCCTCCTCAGAACAATGACATCTGTTCGCAATTCACATGGCCGAATCTGCTGCATCCTTAACCAGAGAGACACGATGCCGTCGATTCCACGACTCACCAAGGCGCCATCTATCTGTGGGAGCTACACTACCCGAACTAACTACAGTCCGCTTATTGAAGTCCCTGCGTCTTCTCTGGATATGGGCAGCTTCCGCAGACATACACCATCTGTAGGTGGATCCTGGAATTACGTCCGCTATGTCCTTCTGGTCGACCCGTAACTATTGAAGATGATTAATGAAATGATGCTGATGAAGGCGAAATGAGTCAGAAGTCCAACGCCGAAAGTTACCTAGCAATTCTGCTTCAAGTGCTTGAGGGAAAACCTCGAAAAATCCCAACCAGGTAACTTGCTCCAATCAGGATTTCAACTCGGTCCCTTCTCGGTTCACGGTCAGGAAGACTAACCGTTAATCCGCAGCGGTGAACCTCAACTTCTCTTAAACATATTTAGATTTTTTATTTTTATATTGAAAGTAGCTATTATTTAATTTTTATAAGATGAAAGCCAAAGATTTGATTACTCTATTGCTGTTGCTAAATTGAAGATTGTTACTAAACATGAAATAACTTACATTCTTTTGAAATATCGCCCGAGTTGTTTCATTTTTAAACTTTAATCAAACGTTTCAAGAACTCTGTCGTCATATTAAACTACGGTAAAATTCATTATTATAGAGTCTTCATATTAGAAACATAATCATCTAAAGTCTGTGGAACTGGGACCGACGTAGTAAAATTGATTTTATCTCATTTAAATATTGAACTCATGAATATGGATGTGATCTGTAAATATTTTCTAAGCATCCAGCCCCCACTTAGTGGATTTTATGACGGGCATAATGTTAGTTTGGTTTAATTACTTCATCATTTGAGATAAGTAAATGGTCTGAACGTTTGAGTCAAACTTTATGGAAGTCAAACAAATTTAACCTGTTTCAAACAAACTGTGTTTGATATCTATTAATAAAATCCCGTGTCTATTTCTACTTCTGAACACGTAGCATTCCAAACTTTCCCATTTAAAGTATTTAGAAGAGCTAGAGGGAGAAGGAGGAAGGGAGAAAATTAAAAGGCAGTCAGGATTTCGTCTGTAGATAGGATTAAATTTAGCCGGCAGTAAATGAACTCTGAAACTACATTCTACCTTTGGTAATATTTCCGTCAACTTAGTTAACACTTTTAATGGCAAAGTTAGATGTACTGCGCTTAAGGGTGGGTGTGTATACGTATGGGGGAGGGTGAACACAGCACCTGAAGTAACTTCTACCACCTGTAGAGTGGTTCCCCTCCCCTTGAATGCGAAAGCGCTAAATTAAATTGGTTATTGGGTCAGATCTTCAAGCTGACTCTTGAAAATACTTCGAATGCTTTTAACTTCGTAAATCAAAACGTTGGAAAAAAGTGAATTTTTTATTCTGTTCTACTATATATACCCGTAAACATATCCTTAAGCTTTCTATGTAAATTCATTCGTTCAATTATAGGTGAATGCAAATTATCGAAATAATTTCATTTCACCAACTGTGGAATAAATATCTACTAATGAGTTAAATGTTTGAATCCTGACCTATTTAGATGATAGAAAAATATTCTTTTGTGCGAGATCGTGCGTATTTGCTTGTTTTCCGCACAGAACCAATACGCGGTAAGTGTGAAATACCACATTCAGTATTCCCAACGTAACACACATAACAATTTCCCTCTTCTTACCGCTTAAGCGCGACATTCATTTTACTACTTTAGGCTTTTAAAATATTATTTTTAGAGACGTTTAACATAGTAATAATTATAAATTGGAAACTTACCACTGCAATTTCACCTAAATTGCAATGTTAATTATTGTTTTTAAATATTTGCAAAAATTAAGTAAAGTCTACTACTCCACGAAACTTATTGAATTCCTGATACAAGTAACATTAAGGAAGCCGTGAAAAAATCAACAAGATTCCAGATGCAGATGTTGTTACTGCAATATGTTATATAAATAATATTGTTAAAATATTAAAATGAAAAATAAATCATTACATAACCTTACCGTTTGTTTTAAGTTCGCATTTATAGACTGGGGGGAAAAAAAAGACAGACGTATATCACGGCCTGCTGGAGTATAGTAAACACAGAAAACATTTTACAGCAACAATGTTGAAGAAAGATATTTTGGTGTTCCGAAGTTGGCGTCATTAAACAGAAACCAACATGGAGATTTCATTGCAACTAAATAGAAATTACTACGTTTCGCTTTTTCAATCTTTTCCTCGACCATGAAAACGTCAACATACCGCTCTTGTAACGTATATTACTATTAAATTAGACTATTAGAATGAAGGAGTAATGTTTTCGTTAGTTACTATAATATTTGGACTCAATGACTTCAATGAAATGAAACTTATGCTTTTACTATCTAATTCTGCTATATTTTTGCGTTAATTTAAAATTTTTAATGCTCGTCTGGCCGCGAAACCAGGTGGTCCGGGTTCGATTCCCGGTCGGAGCAAATTACCTGGTTAAGGTTTTTTCCGGGGTTTTCCCTCAACTCAATTTGAGCAAATTCTGGGTAACTTTCGGTGTTGGATCCCGGACTCATTTCACCGGCATTATCACCATCTCATTCAGACGCTAAATAACCTAAGATGTTGATAAAGCGTCGTAAAATAACCTACTAAAATAAATAAAAAAACATTTTAAAGTTTTAATTCTTTTCCTCATTTATCTTTACATCTATTTCTCTCCTTAGCTCTCATTACTAATTTTTATATTCACCCTTTTCTTTCTCTTTCTTATTCCTGTTACTTTTCCGCTTCAAATCCTTCATTGTCTCGTTTTTCTCTTAGACTCTTTATCTTTCCTTTTGTTTATTTTGTGCAATTCTTCCTCATTTATTCCTTTCTCGTTTTGATGGATTTGATCTTCATCTAATTATACATTTCTGTATATATTGTCCAACATTTATATATATATATATATATATATATATATATATATATATATATATATACATACATATATTGATATTGGGCAATGCGATTCTTTCTCAGAAGTTGATTCGAATCATACATTACGAGTCGATTCCAACGATTCTTTTGAATCGTCAACGAACGACTCACAGGACACTCTCCTTTGCAAACCACGGGTAGAAGAAAAACGTTCTACATCTCTCGCATAAGAGGCGAGACGTTGGACTGTCTCTTTCTCATTGGCTGGATCCATTCATCATTACTTCCATTAGTCTACAAAACTATCGAAAATAGAGTTTCTTAATTATAATTTATCAAATGAACCTTATCAAGTACAATTTTTGCATTACATCTCTATTTAACCATGCAAATTTCAGGTTCGTGTTCATAATTTTTCACACTTATCAAATGCAGTAGCTTTATTTCACTCTCGCTCGGGATCATTCGGCACGATTCGGATATGTCCGCTGACAGGTTACATCAAACAAGTAAATAGAATCGTGGGCTACGATACCATGCAGATTCGTTACTATTTTTTGAACGACGATTCGTTGATACCACGAATCGATTCTTACGATTCTTTATTATTATTAGTCGTTCGAATGGACGATTATTTCACGAATCGACCCAACTCATATATATTTCTTTATTCGTCCTCGACGGACCAGCTGATAGTATGCTAGCCTTTGAATTTTAGGTTCTACAAGTTCAAACTGGAACGAAGGCGATGGATTTTAAGCGACATGGCTCCCTCCTGGCATACATTTACGTCACGCAGAAGGAATCATTTTCTAGGTGGAACAGCAGGCAAAACCCTTCGGCCATTTTTGCACAAGTTGAATTACAATTCTGAATAATTTCATTATAGTAAATAAAGATGGATCTACACTTTAGGTGTTCTCAGGTATTAAATACAGTAACATTGAGTGACATTTCGTTTTCCATTCCTCATTCTTCTCCCCAGTTCATGAAAGATATGTTAGTGTCAGGAAACGTGTACTTTATTTGCAACGACGTATTGGATATGAATCTAATGGATTCGTACAATCGAAATCGAACAAGTTACTGACATTTAATTAAGTTACATTATCCCACTACACGACAAATAAAATTGTAATATTCGTATTTTTCTTCATTATTGTTATTTCATATATTTTACTATAATTCTGGTTTATACTTTGTCACTTACATATTTACTTTCTTCTGACCTTTCACTATATTTCACTTTCTTTCCACTTACCTTCAGTTCGCAATTTATTTTCTTTGTTTGTCTCCTTAAATTAATTCTGTTTTCGTCTGTAAAGTTTACGTTAATTTTCATTCCTCCTATTTATCACGTCTCTATTTTCCATTCTATGTCTCTTTCAATTTTTTCCTTTAACTCGTCCTCTGCTCCACTTGCCATTTGTTTCAATTTTCCATTTTTTTACTCGTCCTGCCACTCGAACTTCTTTTCAGTTATCCTATCTTTCACTCACCTTTTCTTTCACTCATATCTTTCATTCCTCCCTTCTTTCACTCGCCCTTCCTTTCATACGTCTTTCTTTCATACGTTCTCTTTCCGTTATTCTCTCTTTCACTTATGTCTTTCACTCTACTAACTTTCTCTCACCCGTCATCACTTTCACTCGTCTTTTCTTTCGCGTGTAGGCCTACTTTATTTTACTCGTCATTATCTTTCTCTTATAGAGTCACTGTCACTCTTTTTCATTCACCCTCTCTTTCATTCATTCATTTTTTCTTTGACTCTTCCTGTCTTTCACTCGCCCTTTCTTTCATTCATAATCTCTTTCTCTCGTCCTTCATCCTCTCAATCGTAATATGTCCTCGACCTTTCTTTCACTCGTCCATTCTTCAGCCTACTGTACCTTTCATTTTCCCATCTTTAACCACTCGTACTTTCTTTTGACCACTCTGTCTTTCACTCTTTCCCCTGACGAACAGTTAATAAGAGGTAAAATGACAAATAGAAACTCTAACAGAAATAAAGTATAGATTCAATCAAAACTATAGATACTGAACGAAACTACCTACAAAGATTAAATTTACCTAAAATCAGAAAAACTTATTATTAATTAAATAAGATAAGAAGACAGGTTTTGAGAATAAGATAGAATTACAATAATAATAATAATTTATTTAATCTGACAGGATTAAGGCCATAAGGCCTTCTCTTCCATCCTACCAGATAGCACATATAAATACAAAAAAGAAATACAAACACTGATGAAAATGATACAAATTAAGTTAAAGCCCTATAGAGGGTCAACAGAGTCAAAAGTACATTATAGCGCTCTCATCGAGCTAATACAACGAAAAGAAAGAAAACAGAGATAGCAATGATGATATTGATAACTGACAATAATAATAATATTAATAATAATAATAATAATAATAATAATAATAATAATAGTAGCAATAGTAATAATAATACTAATAATAATAATAATAATAATAATAATAATAATAATAATAATAATAATAAATACATTACATATTAATTTTCAATTTTACAACAGCATAGTTACAATATTTACTATATGTCATGGGTTAAGGTGAAGTTGCGCAACCTGACATGTGTTCAACAAACAATTCCACGAACTAGAATGTGATTTTTTAATTTAAATTTGAATTTTGATATTATCCGACAGTCTCAAGGTTTTTAAGATAATAATAAAAAAAATGAAAATAGAGAATTAAGGTAGTTATTAATGTATTCCGATAGCTGTATTAATTAGTAAAAGTTGAGAAGAAAATTTGAATTTTTAAATTGGTTAACTAATATATTTTAATTTCAATAAGAATGCATTTATAATAAATTTATTAGTCATCATAATAGCAATGAATCGATAATGAGTACATGCGACACAATGATGAAACTAAATTGAGGTTGATTATGTAAGCAACTTGTCAAGTTTGTTTTTAAGCAAGTATGAGGTAGTCTTCATAGAAGTTACGCAAACGTTTCTGCTGACAAGAAAATATTGCAAGATAGAAAGATTAACCTACATTTGGAATGTACCGATTCAGCTATTTCAGGTTCATGACTTACAGTATGTCGACATCTGATTACCTACTTGGAATAATAAATTATTATGTAAAATAAGACCTAAAAATTACAATTAAATTTTGAAAAGGAGCAGTTAAATAAGGTTTAAAGTCTTAATGGTTATCACGATTGGTTTAAACATGCACTAAAACCAGACGTAAGTGCAAGTTTGAACCAATAAATTATTGAGATTTGCGATAGATTAATTAGTTTAGGAAATTGTATATTTATTATGTAGAACTACATTTGTGTATAGATCTTTTGTTAAATTATTAAGTTTTGTACTTTTGTTAACTATATCAATAAATCTATCTATACTCTGGAAAATATGTTCACTTGGCAATTCCTTCACTCACTCTATCTTTATTTTGCCTTTTTAAATCATAACTTCTTTCACTCGTCTTTCCCTTAGACGTCCTTTCTTTCGCCCACTCTATTTTTTTCTTTCATTCGTTTCTTAAGTCGGCCTTCATTTCACTTACACTATCTTCATTTTGCCTTTTTAAATCATAACTTCTTTCACTCGTCTTTCCCTTAGACGTCCTTTCTTTCGCCCACTCTATTTTTTTCTTTCATTCGTTTCTTAAGTCGGCCTTCATTTCACTTACACTATCTTCATTTTGCCTTTTTAAATCATAACTTCTTTCACTCGTCTTTCCCTTAGACGTCCTTTCTTTCGCCCACTCTATTTTTTTCTTTCATTCGTTTCTTAAGTCGGCCTTCATTTCACTTACACTATCTTCATTTTGCCTTTTTAAATCATAACTTATTTCACTTGTGTTTCCCTTAGACGTCCTTTCTTTCGCCCACTCTATTTTTTCTTTCATTCGTTTCTTAAGTCAGCCTTCATTTCACTCGCTCTATCTTTATTTTGCCTTTTTAAATCATAACTTCTTTCACTCGTCTTTCCCTTAGACGTCCTTTCTTTCGCCCACTATATTTTCTTCTTTCATTCGTTTCATAAGTCGGCCTTCATTTCACTCGCTCTATCTTTATTTTGCCTTTTTAAATCATAACTTCTTTCACTCGTCTTTCTCTTAGACGTCCTTTCTTCCGCCCACTCTTTTTTTTTCTTTCATTCGTTTCATAAGTTGGCCTTCATTTCACTCACTCTATCTTTATTTTGCCTTTTTAAATCATAACTTCTTTCACTTGTCTTTCCCTTAGACGTCCTTTCTTTCGCACACTCTATTTTTTTCTTTCATTCGTTTCTTAAGTCGGCCTTCATTTCACTCGCTCTATCTTTATTTTGCCTTTTTAAATCATAACTTCTTTCACTCGTCGTTCCCTTAGACGTCCTTTCTTTCGCCCACTCAATTTTTTTCTTTCATTCGTTTCATAAGTCGGCCTTCATTTCACTCGCTCTATCTTTATTTTGCCTTTTTAAATCATAACTTCTTTCACTCGTCGTTCCCTTAGACGTCCTTTCTTTCGCCCACTCTATTTTTTTTCTTTCATTCGTTTCATAACTCGGCCTTCATTTCACTCGCTCTATCTTTCAGTCTTCCTTTCATCTAATCGTCCTTTCTTGCATTTCATTCATCCTCTCTTTTAATTCTCCTAACTTTATTTTATCATTTTTTCTTCTACTTTTGTTTTAAATTGTGTTCTTCGTCTTCTTCTACATCATGGAATTAGGCCTTAAGCCTGTTTCCACATCAAGAGATCGAGTCTCTCCTCCTTGTCATCGGATGCCCAACATTCCTTCTACCTTTAGGTTGGTAGCGGAGTAAAATCAGTGGAAACCTGTAGAGTGGCATTCTTTCTGTGTGCTGTAGCCAATTAGATCGTAGACTTTGAATTCTTTCTGTCAGGTGAAAAATATTTAATTGTGTTGTGATCTCTTCAGTATATTTCTTGTCTAATAATGTATAGCCTGCTACTGAACGTAAGAAATTCATTTCAGCTACCTCTATTCTTCTTTTATTTGATCTGTTAAGTGTCCAATTTTCGCAGGCGTATGTCAGCATTGGTACTGCCATTGTTTTATAAAATTTTAGCTGTGTGGATTTTAGTGTTTTATTTTCAACGTTCTTCTTATTGTCCGCACATGTTATAAAATCTATTTAATTTTATGTTTATATCGTTCTTTTCACAGTAAGATACGTTGAATCCTAGATAATTGAAGTTATTTACCAGCTCTATTAATTTGTTATTAATCATTATTTTGCATCTCTTATGATTTGTACCTTCGAAAGCCATTGATTTGGTTTTCGTCTCAGAAATACTCATATTACATTCACTTGCGAGTTCATTCAGTTTATGAGCAGCAACTTGTAATTCGTCCTCAATGTTACTAAAAATTACTTGATCATCTGCGAACAGTATAGTGTTCAAGACTTCGTCATCAATTTTAAAATGAGTATTTAGTTGTTCTTGCCATTGTCTAATGACATTGTCAATATACAGGACATCATTTTATTTTTACTTCAATTTTTATTGTACCTGTGTCTTGGAATGTACTTCACTCCCACCCCTTCTACTAGTAAACTTCCAACCGTTCACGACACAGAGCCGAGGGCGCGTAAGCAGTACTGAGTTACTGAGTATAGTACGTTTCAGAAATATGTTCGCGTTTTCCAGTGACGAAAGAGCTTTCAATATTGAATCATATTTTCGTACGGGTACTGTCGTCCGTTTCCCTATGTCGCATCCCGGTTTCCCCACCTGCTTCTGTTCGCCCCTTTGTAAAGTCTAGTAGCTGGGCTATCTTAGCTCTTTTCTGAAAACATTAATTTCTGTTAGGAATTGGACGTCTACGTAATATTATACAAGTGTTTAAAATAACTTAAATAAAAGAGCCTCCTTAAGTAATTAACTGTCACGTGATTCCTCCCCCCCTTTCTACAACCCTGCGACAAAACCACTTGAACGGACAGTAGATAGCATTTCTGAGTGACTTTATCTTTTCGGATCGGGCAGAAGTGAAGATTGAATTTACAGTACGTAAGTTACTATTTTATAGAGTAGGTACAGAATTATTTCAACATGAGTTACTCGTACGAAGGACGAAATTGGTAATTGGAATTAGGTACAATAGTCTATAGTGCGATAATATGCACAAAAGAACTGAAGCCTGTATCGAAATGAACGGCCACCATTTTCTAAAATGTGTTTAAATATCCATATTATAATTATTTTTCAATTTAACTTCATTCTCTATATAGTACGCTAGTGTGCTGTAACAGTACAATATACACTGCATAATTAATACTTCCGAATGGATAGCTCAATTCGTGTGTAAACACTAAGTGTTAATACAGTACTGTATTATGATTAAACAAAAACCTAATGAAAATTATCAAACTCAAAATTGCGATATTTCCTAGTTTACATAAATGGATGAACTACTTTTCTTCCCTCCTATACCTAGTAAAGTGATTTTTTATTTTACGCCAGTATCATCGAACTCCGTCGTGGAAAGGGTAGCAAACGGTGTTTCCTGTTTCAATCGTTAATAGAAAGGTATAGCCAGGTTAATATTAAAAATGTTAGTAAAAATAAAATGATGTCCCTGTATATACTAAACAGCGCAGGGGACAGTGGACAGCCCTGTTTAACTCCTTGGTTAGCTTTTATTTGTTTATTACTGGTGTAGTCTGTCCTTATTTTTATCTGTGTTCCGAAGTATAGACTCTGAATTACTTTTATTAGGTGGTCTGGAAATCCTCTTTTATACATTATATCCCATAATTTCTTTAGTGACACTTTATCAAAAGCTTTCTCGTAGTCGATGAAAAGCATATACTTTGGTAGATTAAATTCTCGTCTTTTTTTAATAATTTGTTCTAATATGAATATATTATCCGAGCATGAGCGACCCTTCCGAAATCCATTTTGTTGTTCTGTCTGTATTATTTTATTATACTTCTTCCAATTCTTCCCCCCCCCTCTCTCTCTCTCTCTCTCTCATACACACATTCTTTTTTTTTTTTTCCTTTATCGAGGATTGTACGATGAGCATTGAAAACATTACGAATGACTGTACACTGGCCCGTGGATGGTAAAATGACATTTGTGTGTTGTGCTCAGAAATAGCCCAATAGTTTAGAGTGAGGAAAATTACTGTTTCACAAGATGGTGAAGAGGGGAGGAGACTGTTAAAATTCAATTATTGTGACAATAGGGACTCCACAATAAATAAATTCCCCTTCCTGTGTTCTGAACACTGCGTTTTGTTTGCTGCATCCCCTCCCCCTCCCCCATTCAAACAACTCCTCTCACTTAACGCATGCTTCGATCAAGACGAGTCGACACGCCAGCGCGCGTGTGTAGCAATTACCGCATTGTAGTCCCTAAAAGTGTGGCGCTGTTCTCGTTTGATCGTGCGAGAGGAAAGGTTTACAGGCAAACCAATCTGCAGCTTTTCCCTAT